>NW_008691864.1:0-35114 GCF_000695815.1 Acanthisitta chloris
CCACTCCCTCAGACCGGAGCTCCCTCATTAGTCTCCTGCTCTTACTTCTTCTTTTTGGTACAGTGCTTAAACTGATGTCCTAGAATCATAGAATTTTAGGGGTTGGAATGGACCTTACAGATCATCTATTCCCAACCCCCTGCCATGGGCAGGACACCTCCCCACTGTGCCAGGTTGCTCAAGGCTTCATCTAGCCTGGCCTTGAACACTGCCAGGGTTGGGGCAGCCACTACCTCCCTGTGCTGCTGCAAGTGGAAGTAACTCCTGTTGGGAAAGTGAAAGTTCCGCGCGGGGAAGCAAGCGGCCGACTCCGTGTGGGTGATACCGCAAGCTCCACAGACAGCAATACAGGACCAATACAGGACAGGCATACAACTATCAGTCATTTATAATTGGCTAAGCTCTAAAGATAGCATTCAGGTACTCTCCCTGCTTGCAGCTGCAGCTGTGAGGATTATCTCTTGCTTTCCCAGGCTTGGGTGCATTCCTAGCTGTTTGTCTCGAACTTGTTTGTTTCACCCTCAAGGGTGAGTTACCCCTGCCATCTGCCATCTGCCCAGCTGAGTTACTCCCTATCTATCTATAAGTTACTATCTCCAGAGCCTTGCTTGTACACACTGCATTCCCAGGTGCATTCCCAGGACTGTGTCCGTGCGTTCCCAGGGGACTGTGTCCTTGCTCTTTTTAGCCTTCCCCAGGTGCATACCCAGCATCATGTCCCGCCATTCTCCAACAAACTCCCTTATTTCATATCCATAACTCCTAGATAAGCCAAGAGGGTTTAAAATTAACAAACTACAAGAGTCAAATAGCAGGCATTGGATAATGCAACATTTTTACTGAAAGCACCTTACTTCAAAGTGCCTTCAGTAGGAAAGCCAAGAGGGTTTAAAATTAACAAAACCAGAGTCAAATAGCAGGCACTGGGATAATGCTACATTTTTACTGGAAACACCTTGCTTCAAAGTACCTTCAGTGGAATATCTGGGATATTTACAATCCATTAGTGTTACTATGTAAGAATGGATGTATGGGGTTTTGTACTTTCTTAGCTATCCGGTGTTCCTTTTCATCAGCCACTTTCAAGCACCAGTGTATTCATCAGCCAGTTTCACACACCAGTGTATTCTTACAAGCATCATAAAAGTTAACTAGATCTAGCAATAAAAGTTATCCTGAAAGTTAACTAGATCTAGCAGGGAAAGGCAGGCATGGATCTTGGCAACAGAAAAAAAGTAAATGTGTTTCAAGTGAAATACTAGGACAAAAAGAATGGAAATAGTATGGAAAATGTGTCATCAAATAGACTAAAGCTCTCTACGTGCCTGGAATGCTGCATGGGATTCTAGTCACCTGCTGTCAGAAAGGATCCCGCAGAATTTGAGGGAACTTGAAAACAGTGTATTAGGATTTGGGGGTCTGGAAAAATACAATTAAAGGAATCTTTTAAGAAATTATGTATGTCATAGGAATAAACATAAGCTAGGTCAAAGTATACAAAACTCACAAATGGTTTGCAGAAATATGTTGTGTGTGTCTTCTTGACACGAAAAAAAGAAGAGCCATTATAACTGGAAATGTCAAGTTTGCTAAAATAAGATAGTCATAGACTCATAGCATCATTCAAGTTAGAAAAGACCTTTTATATCATCAAGTACAACCACTAAGCTCACACTGCCAAGGCCACCCCTAGACCATGTTACCGAGTGCCACATGTACGTGGCTTTTAAATACCTCCAGGGATGGTGTCTCCACCGCTTCCCTGGGCAGCCTATTCCAGTGCCTGACAACCCTTTTGGTGACAATCCAGTTGTCACAGAATGTATAATCAGGCTAACATAATTTCGTATTGTGGAGGTCAACAGCTTTGAGATGAAAAAGGTCTAGAGATTTGTCTAGGTAAAAATGAAGATTTATAATGCTAAGGAAAGTATGGAAAGGGATATAAGATTTCAATCTTGAGTTTAGCCTAGGTTTTAATTTTTAACTTTTTAACATTTTGTTTATCCTATATGTGCCTTTTGTAAGCTCTATTGCATCTTTTTTCAAAGCATCAAGGTCTAACCACTTGTGGAAAGAGGAGATGGGCCTAGCTAGGCTATGGTGTCATTTGTTGGCTGTCGTCATGGCATGTCCTCATCACTGCTATCATCTGGTGGTTCTCAGGGAGCCTGTGCAAAGGACTGGGTGCAGTCCTGTCTACCTCTGACACCACTTCTGTGTCTGACACCACTTCTGTATCTGCCATTACTAAGTGACATGTTGTGAGTCCTTGAGATAGGAACTCATAGCTTCTGTCATGGTGCCCTTAGCCAAGTTAAGCAACTGGAATTTACCTTGCCTCAGGCAGGGAGGAGGAGCAGATAGGGTCATAAAGCTTTCATCCCTCCTGTGGAAGTAGTCTCAGCAAATTGAAAAGAAGACAATTACATGTACTTTAGTGCTTAGATAAACAATTAAATATATATGTATATAATATAGCATAATGTTAGATAAGTATGTACTTGCACTCATGCCTACTTATATCTATTAATGTTAGGGTAAAGTACTTGATTTTTTTCTGAAAAATATGCATTGTTGAACTAAATTGACATTTTTTAATTACTATATGAAAGCATCCCCAGTCCTTACTTTGGAGAGCTGGTCACTTTACCTGCACAGCACAGAGAGTACAGTGGGCTAATTTACTTTCTCTTTTGACAGAGCAAATTAGCTCACAACAGACTCTACTGTGTAATGCCACAGCTGTATCACATCTGGTTACCTGTGTGTCCCACTGAAGGTTATCCAAGTCTATTTTGCATTGTTTAGTGTTGTTTCGGTTTTTTGTTACTTGTTCTCATTCCAGAGGGAACAGTCATAAACTGAGACGGGAGATTCAGATTAGATATTAGGAAAAATTATTTGCCTGTTAGGGTGTTCAGGCACTGGAATAGATTGCCCAGGGAGGTGGTGGAGCCACCATCCCTGGAAGTGTTTAAGAGGCATCTGGATCTGACACTGGAGGATATGGTTTAGGGTTTAGGGGTTATAGCAGTGGCAGGTTAATGGTTGGACTGGATGATCTTAGAGGTCTCCACCAACCTTGACGATTCTATGATTCTATTCTATGATAATTTGTTCTTAAGATTTGGTTGTACTAGCATTTTACAATTATTGTTTTTTCCACCCAAAAGATCTTCAGCCTTGATCTTGGAGGCATATCTGCTATTGTACTGAACGGCTATGATGCAGTGAAAGAATGCCTCGTTCATCAAAGTGAAATCTTCGCAGATAGGCCATCTCTTCCCTTGTTTAAGAAGCTAACAAACATGGGAGGTGAGTGCTAATGTCTTTTGTATAAAAATATCACTTTTGTCCAATAGATGGACATGATCCCATGAAACATTTGCTTTAGCCATTTTCCCTACTTGACCTCCTTTCATAAAATACTTGATGCTTCTTCAAAGATATTATTGGAAAGGATTGTCACTCTTGGACTATGTTCCATAGCCAGAGGTCTGAAATTTTTGATCTCCTTTTTTTTCTGTTGTGTTAAATGATTTTATTATCTTGTGGGGGAAAAAATTAAGGCCTTGCATAAAATACTGTGTCAAAATATTTTTTCAGGCTTACTGAACAGTAAATATGGCAGAGGATGGACAGAACATCGGAAATTAGCTGTAAATACCTTTCGAACTTTTGGATATGGTCAAAGGTCCTTTGAACACAAAATTTCAGAAGAATCTCTGTTTTTTCTTGATGCCATTGACACATACAAAGGCAGACCCTTTGATCTTAAGCACTTGATAACAAATGCCGTGTCAAACATTACTAATTTGATTATTTTTGGAGAACGTTTTACGTACGAAGATACTGAATTTCAGCACATGATTGAGATTTTTAGTGAAAACATTGAATTAGCTGCTAGCGCTTCTGTATTTTTATATAATGCTTTTCCTTGGATTGGTATCTTGCCCTTTGGGAAACACCAGCAACTATTTAAAAATGCAGCTGAAGTCTATGACTTTCTTCATAAGCTTATTGAACGTGCCTCTGAAAATAGGAAGCCTCAGTCACCTCGACATTTTGTAGATGCATATTTAGATGAGATGGATGGCAATAAACATGATCCAGAATCTACATATTCAAGAGAAAATTTAATTTTCTCTGTTGGAGAACTCATCATAGCTGGGACAGAAACCACAACCAATGTTTTAAGATGGGCAGTGTTATTTATGGCTCTTTATCCAAACATTCAAGGTAAGAAATTTGACATTTTGAGCAACTGATACACTTTTCTATTGCAAATTTAAAATGCTTTTTCAAAGTGGTGCAGTGATCCATTGTTGTAATGAAAAGGAAGGTTTGTATATATTATTTTGTTGTATTTACGAAATATACTATGGACAGGGTTGGAAAGCTTGTTTTATACGCAGATGAAGAGGAAAGCTTGTTTTATATGCAGATGAAAGGGATCTCAAAAGTCAAGAGTCATGATGAAATTTTACCATATTCTTTTGTGAATATGTTTTCATGGAGCTTTAATATTTGTAAGCATTTCCAGTATATTTAAGTTTAGTTTAATTGTGGTGCATGATCTGTTGTTGGCAGATATACCATTCTATGTAGTTAATAAATAATAAGCAAATGCAATGAAATATGAGAGTAATAAACTAAATTTAAAATGTCAGCCAAAATGTAAATCAGGTTGTGGTTAACAATTTAGCTACAACTTCTTTTCATCCTAAGCACCTCAGTCCACAACAGATTTCCATGTTATAGGCATGCATATTTATACTTTTGGAAGGACAGAAACGGAATTTAAAAATAAAAAGATGTGTTAGAGGCATTCTGAAGCAATAGGTGTCTGAATGTCAGCCCAGACATTTTGTGTAGAAGTTTGGATTTTAGAAGTGAATAGTCATGTTTCTGGTTTCACTGCCTCCACTTCACTTTTCCTGTCAAAACCTCAGCAGTGCTTGGTTCAATTAGGGACTTCCAGTATTTGGAGGAGAAGCAACCTAGATAACTTGGAAAGTTACTACTGATACTTTGACCACGAAATATTGCTAACTTCAATTTCACCATCATTTCAGAACGGGGATAACAGCAGTACCTGTAGCTATGAGGCTTTTGAAATCTATAGTTTTGCATAGGAACCAGATACCTTCGTGTATGAAAAATTATCTTTTCTTCTTATTGTAGTAGGTGTGTGACTCTACACCCTCTGATTTTCTCAGCTAGAATAATTTGAATTTAAATTGGCGGGACAAAAGGCAACGATTATTCTAAAATTAGAGACCAAATTTATATTTACACTTAAGGTAAATACAGATTTACTTGGAAAAAAAATGAAAAATATGGTAATTTCCACTGTGTTGCATCAGATATTTTTGGTTGAAGAGTGAATGATTTTACACTGTGACAGTTCTAAAGAATCATAGCAGAGTTAGACAAGGGAAGGTTCAAGTGGCTAATTTCAGTCCTGTCTGTGTTCACTCAAGTATTTAATGTACTTTATCTATTGCAGCTTTTTATTTCTTTCTTTAGTTTTGAAGAGCTCCAGGACGGTCAAATAAAACTATGTTAAAACAGTTTTACTGAGAATAATTACTTTCTAAGTGAAGAGTACTGGTATATATGCTAGCAAGAATTCCTACTAGCTGGATAAAGAATATAGAGTCTAAGTCTAAAAGCTTATAAGCTCCTATATTTTATATAAGCTATTTAATGTTTCAGTATTCTTTTAAGTGTGTGTATATATATATATATATATGGAGATCCACTATAAATACCAACTTTTATTCCTGTTCCTAACAGCGCAAGTTCAAAAAGAAATCAATCTAGTCATTGGCCCAAACAAAATGCCCACCTTAGAAGAGAAATGTAAGATGCCATACACTGAGGCTGTTCTACATGAAGTCCTGAGGTTCTGTAATATAGTTCCACTCGGGATTTTCCATGCAACTTCCAAAGACACTGTTGTACGTGGCTACTCGATTCCCGAAGGCACAACAGTGATTACAAACCTCTACTCCGTTCACTTTGATGAAAAATACTGGAGCAATCCAGAAGTGTTTTTTCCTGAGAGATTTTTGGACAGCAATGGGCAGTTTGTCAAGAAAGAGGCATTTATTCCTTTTTCACTAGGTAAGAGCAATTCCTTCCACTGTTCCTTTTCATCAATCTAAAGACATATGACCTGTAAGTGATGGCAATAAATGGACAGAATGATATCCTCACTTCTGATGGAACATCTGTTTTAAAGATAATCAATATAATTCGCTATGGGGATAACAAATTTTAGCATAATATCTTTTATATGGATGAGCTCATTATTATATATAAACTAACAAAACCCCCCACCTTACAAAGTTATAATAATTGCCAGTTCATAATGACAGGCAGTAGATGTAATGAATAAAATAGGGGGGAAAGGCTGAAATGCACATTTTTTAAAGTATATTCTGTCTAGACTGGCACTTCAAGACAAGATAAAGTAGCTTATGAGTGTATCTAAATAAATTTGACAGAATTAGTGTCAGTATAATTTCTGAGGTGAGAGCAACGAATCCTCTAAAATCTGTTTCTTGGTGTATCATGTATCCTTCTGAAAACTCCTGCCACCAAGTTCACAGCTCCTCTTAGAACATAGAAATGACTGTTCATATTCATAGTAAGAGTGAAAATGCAATTGAAAACATTTGAAGTCTTTTCAAAACCTTCTTTTCAATCCAGGAAGAAGACACTGTCTTGGAGAACAACTCGCCCGAATGGAAATGTTTTTGTTTTTCACTTCATTACTACAACGATTTCACATGCATTTTCCTCATGGAATGATTCCAGATCTCAAACCAAGACTAGGCATGACATTACAACCACAGGCATACCTCATCTGCGCAGAGAGACGGTGAAGAGAAGGGAATAGTGTCAGGTGGAGCACAGTGCTCCAAGTTGCAGCTCAGGATCCCCTTTGCCTTCTGTTTCTAAATGTGTTCATGTCAGAATAGCAAAAATTTAAAGGACTTGCAGATAAATTTTTGTGCATAAGTTAATAATTTCTTCTTACTTGGTTTTCACCAAAAAAACCCACCTGAACCAGAAGTGTGGAACACATCCTGTGTAAAACTGATGTTTTCACTTCAGAGGTCTGTATTGACTGTAACTTCTGGCACAGTTTTTAAATATTTAATTACTTAGGAAGCTATTTTGCTTGGAGAGAGTATTTTTATAAGCATGGCGAATATGGTTCAAAATGTTTATACTTGAATTCATCCATGGAAATCTCATTTACATTATTCCAGCTAAGCTGTTCTTTATATTTCTCCATTAAATTTCCATAGTTTAAAAGCTTTAAGAGGTATCCATTTAAATTTCTGTAACCAAGAATAAACTGCCTTTTCCAGTCTTGACAAACAGATTGTCTATTAAAGCATTTTAATTCTTCCTTCTCCTTCTCCTGTCTTCCCAGTTGGTCATACTTTTCTAATGAATCAGATAACTGTGTGAATTCACTTTTAAGATCTTTTATGGCTTGCTGCTCAGTTAGCAACATTTACAGAGAGTTCAGTTATTGCCACACTCCTGATGATTACAGGAAACTTTTTTGCCAGTTTACTACATTTCTAGTCACGTCCTCCATGGCCTCCCAACACGAAGCATTGTGTAATGATTAATCTCTGCCTAAATAGTCTGAAAAAAACCAGTGTTTGTATTACCAGAGTCACATGCAAATACACTACGAGGAAAGAAAATAAGCTGCTTACCATTCTGACCAAAGAAGAGACCTTTCATGGAAGGAGAGTCAAATGGGATGGGAAGAAACAGATTTTAAATGAATTTTAAGCATAAATGTTTTGGCTTAAGAGATATTCTTGACTTCTGCCAGCTTCATTTTTTGTTTTTGACAGCTATTGCTTTGTGGTTATTGGTCGATAAAGATTTGTGTCTGCAGGTCCTACAGGAGAACCTGATACTCTAAATATGGTATGTTTAGTCCTTGCCATGTGGGGAGAGAGGACCTAAGAAGAGGGTTCAGAACAAAACACACTGAGCAAGCAGCTATTTAAGGACAGGTTGTTGGACCTCAATTTTTATGTAGATAACAGTTCAACTTGGAGCTCTAGGAAAGTTGAAAGGCAGGGATTGGTGTTTTTCTGCTGCCCTGTTGTTTTCAGCTTATACTGAGCAGAAGTACTTCCTTTCTTTTGAAACAACAGAAGAATCCAAGAGTGCTAATACTCGTTTGCTTCCATAACAGCCTATAGAATCATAGAATCATCAAGGTTGGAGGCTACCTCTAAGATTATTGAGTCCTACCATTAACCTGTCACTGCTGTAAGACCTAAACCCTAAACCATATCCTCTAGTGCCAGATCCAGACGCCTCTTAAACACTTCCAGGGATGGTGACTCCACCACCTCCCTGGGCAATAATCCAGTTCCTGAACACCCAACAGGGAAAACATTTTTCCTAACACCCAATCTGACCCTCCCCTGTCTCAGCTCATGGCCATTCCCTCTAGTCCTGTCCCTGCAGCCATGGCAGGAGAGACCATCCCACACCTTTCTATATCCCCCTGTCACATAGTTGTAGAGGGCCATGAGGTCACCCCTGAGCCTCTTCTTAAGACTAAACAAACCCAACTCCCTCAACCCTTCCTCATACAACACATGCTCTAGACCTTTTCTAACCTCATTGCCCTTGGCTGGACTTGCTCCAGTGCCTCAATGTCATTTCTAAAGTGAAGAGCCCAAACTGAACACAGCACTCTAGGTGTGACCTCACCGGTGCTGAATACAGGAGGATGATTAAGATGCATCAGGCCCAGATTAATTTACATGTCTGAGGGTAGTCACACCCACGTGCCCCACACAGCAGTTCGAACACGTGCTCCTGGTGCTCTGAAGTGGGTGGGCAGGTGAGCACTTGTTGAATAACTAACTGCCTTTCATAGAGAAGATTTAAGTCTCAAAAAAGAGGAAGAAGCCAAGTCTGATTGCTGTGCATTGGGCACACAATGAAAACTTGTGTATAAAGCATTCCAAAGACATGGGCAAGCAGTGGGGCTTAGGAGTGATGAGCAAGGTTTTTCTGGATACCTGCATCAGCAGATGTTGGGTGAAATGCATAAAATTGTGGAATCTACAGAATTTAAGTGCCTTCAGTATGAAGCAACACTGAAGAGTTCAGTGCTACAGTTCTAGCCTGATGGTAATTCTTCCTATACCTGACCTTGTGCTCTTAGATCAGCCAGCCAGAGTTTTCTAAGTATCCAGTCTTGCCTTCTGGGTTGCAAGAACTCTAGGCCATCCTTGGGTTAAAACATGATTCAAATAATGCTAATTGAAGTCAGGGAAGATTAAAAGCCAGTTCTTGTGGGGGGCTACACTCAAAATGCAGCTGGCCAATCATAATTCCCTTTTGCTGAGGTATTTTGAGATCTAACTCCTGACTAGTCTTTAATCCATTTAATGAGAACCATATTGATTATATGTCATTCTGGTTTCTAATTCAAAATGCCTTGTAAAAGCCTCATAATATCAATCCAAACTTTTATCATTATCTGCCAACTGGTAGTCTCATTTAAACAATCAAATACATTTGACAAACTGTCTTTCTAGAAATCTATATTAGTATTAGTTATATTTACATGTTTCATTCTGTATCAACTTTTTCATTATTTTTCCACTGACTTTGAATTATCCTAATTATCCAATTTAATAATTTAAAATACTGGCATAAGAATAGCTCTTTCTAGTCCTCAGGAATTTCTCCATAGGATCGACATCAATTAGTAATGAACATCAGTAGCTGATGGTCAGAATTTCCTGGTAAGAGTTTTCTACAGCTGAAATATTGCATAGATAGCAGCTGGCTGCTATTTAACACTGCTTTAGGATCAAAGCTTCATATATTAACCAGTGTTATCTTTTTCTGATTCCAAAATTTAAGGATGAGAAAAGGCATTAAGCAGCATTTTTTCCTATCTGGCCTTAAGTATCCTAATGTTTTGGATTAAAACAATGTGTTGAGATACTGATGGAAAGATTTATTTACATTTAAGTTCTCACCTCTCGGTTTTTGCATATTATTGTCACTTATTATGCTCTTTGTTTCACCATTCTCAGAAGTTTTATATTCCCTCCAGTGTTTATAGTCCCTCATTTTTGTTTTTTACGGAGTTACCTTTTGGAATTCATGGTGGTAGTTTAGAACTGGAAGCACTTTTTTCACACACAGCTGTATCACAACCTCAAGAAACTTGCATGTACCTTCTCTGCAACTCCACTGCCATTCCCAAAGGCAGTGAAGGACTTTTTTGTTGTAAATGTAGCCAAAAAGGGATATTCAGCTTGCCTTTGCTGCTCTCAAATCTCTGGATACTTGTGAATCATTCTTTTGTCTTTTTTCTTCCGAGTTTCTCCAGGAAAAAATACACTTCAGCTGCTTCCCCTTTCTGTGATGTTAGTGCCATGTTCTTTGCATTATTTTTTAGTCTTGTCAAGTGTTTGTAAATGAAGACTGGATTCAACAATCTTTCCTAAGGAACATGAATTTTAGGATTATTACTTGATTTTTTATTCTTTACTTAATTATTTTAATTTCACCTTAAGCAGTAACTAATTGTCTTTTCTGAGTGTAATAACAGCAATTCTGCTAACTGGGGGAGAATACGCTCAGCACACCATTGTGTTGGTTGCCATATCCCATTCAAAGGTCTCCAAAGGCAGCTACAGTGTAATACCTGTAGGAAGATTATGAGCTGCTGTATGTTTCTCCTACCTCTGTTTTCTCCATCTTGGCTCTGGTTTTGTATACTTGCCTTAACCAGAAGCTCTAAAAGTAGTTCTGTGCCTTTGTGCTTTTGTGCCATTTCTGCACAGTGAGATCATGTGCTTTCTGTCCTGTTCCTCAAATAGTCTATTCCTGTATTTACTCCTAGACTTCAGTCCAGACTCAGGGCAATGTATCTTGCTATACAGCAGATTCCTTGCATAACACTGATGCAAGAGCTGCAGTCAGTACCACCATAGTTATCTTAAATCCTCCTTTCTAAATCTTTACCCTTAGATTTAAGTTTTTAGGTTAATCTTCATCATGCCACCATCCCCAGAGACTGAAAAGGGGACACTACCACCATGTTTTCTATGGCACTGAAAGAATGCTGAAGCCCTTAATTGCCTGAACTTCCACCAGTTTCTGTGATACTGGTGAACATAACCTTAGTGTGAACCTAATAAACGCAGGAAAGTTCATTACTTTATGCCCTCGGAAGTTAACTATACCAAGTGAGATTTCATAAAAGGTCAAGAAACATTACTGCTTCTGTGAAAGTAGAGTTTAAACCTATTGTCATATATTCTTTATGCTTATCCAGAATACGTTGTGAAAGATCTAAAGAATCCTAATAATGCTTTTTTGTTAATTTGCCAGTACATACTAGGAATAGTTCAGCTAACTTGGACTATATGCCAGGAAGTAGTTAGATCTTTGTTCAGTGAAAAGGTCTCTCATGTCTTAGACTCAATTTCTCTTAATAAGGGGATGATAAAATAGAAACAGGTGAGAAGGAGAACATTATAGCTGATGTTTATGATATAGCATGTGTTTTGATGTTATGTACACACTGGCAAGTGTGTAATGGGAGCTAGTAACTATCTAGAAAACTGGTTGTATCATCTGGAAAATGAGAAAAAGTTGACCACAGATAAAAATCATAAATAGAGAAAAAAAGAGTAAATTGAAATAAAAAAGACCATGTGTTCAAATTTCTGCAATTATTTACAGACCATTATGAAATAGGAGTGGTTTATGTGGAAAAATAATGACAGGTCTTTTGATGACATTTTTGGATTGAATTGGCAGGATTTCTCAGACTAAGCACCAGAAATCACTGTATCTGTAGTAGTCAAAGTGCTGGTTTAGATTGGAATTTACAAAGAGACTGCTCCTTTCATCCTTAAACTAGGTGTAACATAGAACTGGGGTAATTTTAATTGCATAGAATAAGCTTTGGAAACAAGCAAAACTCACTCATGTCTAAGATCTGTAGTGACTTGAGAGCTAAAATATGGCTGGAAACATCATCTTCCTTATCTATAGTTTGAATATCACTACAGGAAACAGGAACTAAAATTGCAGTGAAAATTGCCTTTTCATTGAGCAGAACCAACAGTTCCTTCTGCTATGGGGATATGCCACTGGATCATGGGAAAAGGGAAATGTGATGCCCAGGGGCCCTGGGAATCTTTAAAGAGAGCAAAGCAATTATGCTGTCTATAGACCCATTATAATGTGGTATAATTTAAATTATGTGGGACCATCATCTGGCATCAGCCAAGGGATCTTGCTTAAACATCTCTGGAGATCCATGGCACTGCCATCTTTAGCCTGTGGGTGGCTGGACAACAGCTGGTAAATTTTCAGGTATTTTGAGGATAGCTGTCACCCCAGGGACAGAAGCATATTCCTTTGGAGAGTCTGTGTATGCTGAGAGAACAGACATGTCATTCAAAATAATTTGTTACTGGCTGGTCCAGACCTCCAAAGTTACTCAGTGTGCCAAGGACAAACAAGGCAACTTGGCATGAAGATGCTTAAGGTGAGGTCATTTCTTTGCAGATCATATTCAACAAGTATCATTGAAGCAAACAGTCTAGGTAGGATATCAGATCAGCTCCTAGTAGTGTCTACGGTGAGATATTGGGGTTCACTTTAGAGATGTACAAGCTCTTGCAGAACTGCAAGGGAAGAGGTGCCCAGTTGGTACCTGCTGTACAATGGCCACCACAGCACTCCAGTTTATCTGCTTATTAGTACAACCTACCCTTGCCAACCATTCTGTGTGCTTGTAGAATCATTCCCCTTTCTTCTTCCAACCAGGATGAATATTTGCTGAGTTTAAAAGTGCTGAACAGATGAGCACAACTCCCTTTCCTCTGTGCCAGGTTTCCTTGCAAAGGAAACTTCACTGTACTCCAAGTGGGAGAATAATTCTGCATCCACAATGCAGGCAGCATGGGTAACTAGCATTACATGCACAGGATGGTCTGATGTGCACTGACTTTACACAACAGCAGTTTAGCATAGTCTCTATCCAGTGGTATTCAGTATCTCTCTGGAAATGTTCCTTAATCATAATGAGACTTGACCAGAGCTGGAGGTGAAGTCGTGGATCTTTCTGCATGGATCTTTCACTGAGCAGGTATGTTTCCAGTACAAGATGCCTCTATTTTCTAGAAATGTGGTGAAAGTTATAAAATTGTAATTCTGAAAAGAAATCAGTTGTTTTGCATTCATTTCCTCTCACATTACAATCTATTCATTTCACAGAGTATGTTTTTGACCCTCTGGATCAGATCCAGTATCAGTAGAAGCAAGGGCTTTCCTTGTGGACTCTGGCCTTTTTGGATGTGTCCAAATATAAAGGCAGATGTGTATGAGCCAGTGACACAGAAAACAGGCATAGGAGAAGAGAAATCTATATTGAAAAGCTGTAATTCTGAAAGACCTTGGGATTCATGGTGGGTTGTTAGTTCAACATGAACTTTAACTGTTCAGCCGAAAGATCTTTTGTTGACAGAATACCAAATGATGATAGAATCATGGAATCATTTAGCTTGGAAAAGGCCTTTAAGATCATTGAGTCCAGCCATTAACAGATATGGAAACTGTATAAGTATTTGGTACTGGCACAAGTATTTCTCATATACCAAGTCTTGTTCTGTTGTCTGTGACTAAAAGAACATTTTAAAAAATCAGTTGTGTTCCTATACATCCATAAAAATTACTTAAGAATATGCTTATGCTATATATTCTGGATTGTTGCAGGGTACTTCCACTGACTAATGAGTTGACCAAATAGTATGTGATCATATCAGGGGGGCAGCAAGTCCAAGCTAATAACATTTCCATTTCAGACTTGGTGACACGTGGACACTGTTAGAAAGTTTTTGGACCAGTTGGATGACCAAGCAGGCTCCAGAACATACACCACAGAATTGGCCAGCAGAACATACTGGCTAGTGACCCATTCAAGATAATTCATTTGCTTGGTTTACCAAACATGTGACTGTGGCTTTTATCAACAAAAAGTTGATAAAAGATCTCTTCAGGTAGTAGACAAGAACATAAATAGAAGTCAAGATGAACTATCTTTAAACAAGGAACGAGGTGAATACTTTGAACATCTTCAAATGCAGAATCAGGTTTACAACTATCTGTGAGGATAGTTACTCCTCAATTATTGCAGAAACTTTAAAATTAGTTGTTAGACCTTTCCTCCATGCTCTGCTTCTAATTTGTATCTAATATACTACATAACTTTACAGGAGTCCCTCCTGTCTCAATCACCAGCTTATAAAATGGACTGTTCTCTCTGAACTCCAAACCTCTGCTAGCTATTCAAGTGCTAAAGCAGCCTGAGCTCATATAGGAAGCAGATCTTTTCTTGATTTAGTATGTTATTCTGTTACAAAATCAAATTATGAATCTAAGTCCAATTCAGGCTGAGTGGTGAAAATAATGACTAATCTGTATTTTTTTTTAGCCTGAACTGAGCCTAATTAGTAAATAGATGAGGCAGATTATGTTGACACAAGAAAAGCAGCAAGCTCGAAGAGACATGAAATGAAAAATAGGTAAATCAGGAGCAAAATAAGATTGTGTCAATTCTTCATCAATGCATTGAATGGGATTCAGGATAAATGGGTAAATAATCATAATGGTGAAGATGCCCAAATCAGAATTTATCTTTGGTCGCAAGAGCTGGAATGATGAAAACAAAGTAACACAGCCAAGTACAGGGGACTATTCAATAAGAGTTTGAAAGGTACACTCCCAGTATAAAGTGCCCTGTGAAGGTACAGACATGCATTTTCATACCAGCTAGATGTCCAAGGTGTTTCTTTGGCACTGGGCCTCCTAATTCAAACCCTTTGTCTAATTAAGATCAAATTAAAGTACTGTTCTGCAAATATAATGCCTTATTCTGTCTTTTCATAACAATATAAATTGAGCATCAGCAAATTCTCCCGTTTCTAGATTATCCCTTTAGATATTTTTGAAGGCTGTCAACTCTCTTGATGTGGATGTCATTAGAATTAGGCAGAAGCCACACTCAGGGTGGTCATTCCTTCGGAAGACTGCCAGGCTTCAGGAGACATTACGTTTGTTACATTCTTCGGAAGAAGTAACATTCCAAATAGATTAAACCCATTAAAATAATGGAGCATATCAGGGATGTGCAATCTAATCCAATAGTTTACTATTACTGCAGCAGATGGCTGCTTGCCTAAAATTTTACATGTGATATAGACCAGCCTAGAGCAATATACCAGAAAATAGAATAAATTTACTGTTTATTCTGCTGCTGGTTTTAAGTGCTTTGCCACACTCATTCTTAAAAACTGACAAAAACTATTTTGATTTATATAAACTATGACTTATCAGAAGCGTGAAAAAATACTGCACATCAAAAAGAGGAGCTTTTTACATTACAGGTAATTTCTTCAGATGCTTAACCACATTAGACCCACCATTAGCATCTGGACAGCAGGGTCCACATGGTATGCCCCATGGACACTTATACCTTCACTAAAACAAGGGGATAAAGGATGTGTCATTGTTCAGGTCCTTCACTAATATAGGAAATCCAGGTAGGGTTTCATACCAATAAGGAATTAAAGTTAGGTAACAGAATCACTATGGATGAGACATCCTAAAGAATTCTAGTTGTTCTCAGCTAATTAAGTTTCCTTTCATCCTGTTTAAGGAGGCCAAATACCCTTTTGGTTCTCAACTTGCACAATAAGCCCAGTTAAAATCGTAATAATAATAATCATGCTGAACATATACCGTCACGGAATTTAAAAGCCTAATTTTTCCAGGAAAAATATAAACACTTATGACCCTTCTTGTGCCTGTCTAGGTGTCATGGTCTAACCCCAGCAGCAGCAGCCAAGCCCCATGCAGCCACTTGCTCACTCCTCCACCAGCAGGATGAGGGAGAGAATTAGAAGGGTAAAAGCAGAAAACTTGTGGGTTGAGATAAAGGGAGTTTAATAGAGAAAGCAAAAGCTGCACACACAAGCAAAGCAAACCAAGGAATTAATTCACTGCTTCCTATGGGCAGGAGGTGTTCAACCATCTCCAGGACAGCAGGGCCCCAGGACATGTAATGGATACTTGGGAAGACAAATGCCATCACTCCAAATGTCCCTCCCTTCCTCCTTCTTCCTCCCACTTTATATACTGAGCATGATGTCATGTGGTATGGAATATCCCTTTGGTCAGTTTGGGTCACCTGTCCCAGATGTATCTTGTCCCAGCCTTCCGTGCACCCCTAACTTCCTTGCCAGCATGGCAGTATGGAAAGCAGAAAAGGCCTTGGCTCTGTGTCAGCTCTGCTCAGCAATAACAAAAAAATCTCTACGTTATCCACCCTGTGTTCTGCACAAAGCCAAAACACAGCCCCTTCCTAGTCACTGTGAAGAAAGTTAACTCTACCCCAGCCAAAACCAACACAATAGGTTAGGAAGTTAACTGCTGGGTTTTTGGAAGCATAAAAATTGCATTTTAAAGCCCCTTCAAGGCATTTAGAGATCTTGTTCCATTTTATTTTACATTGTGAAAAGACAAACTGTTTCTCTCTCAAATTAATGTACAATTCTAAACTGCCACAATATGAGGGGAAATTCAGCATACCTTGATACTGCATTTACTTCATCACAAATTGTAGGTATCATCTATAGAATATTCAAATTCTTTATGTCATAATGAATTTCGTGATTCTATATTTAAAAAGAGACTGTAAGAATAATTCATTGATGATTGAGATAAAACTTAGTGCTAAGAGCTAAAATTTATCTAAAAATCCCCAATCACTTAAACTAATTCCCTTTTTAAGTATATGAATTAAATCACCTTCCAAAGTATCCAACACCCTCCCAATGCCTTAAGTATGCACTTTCTTAAGATATAGAAAGGCCCATATAGCTTGACAAACATTTAAAATATAATTAGCTTTAGCAAACTAACTTTAGATAATCATATTTTAAAAAAATATTTTGGGTACTGCATTTCCATTTATTCACAAGATGACAATGAGATAGATTCTTAACTCTGGCTGAGAGTCAAACCTTATGTTTTTTTCAAGGGGTTCTAGATCTTTCCCTCAGCAAATAAAAAGACTTTCTGGTGGGAGATGCATTACCAGTTAAACACTCAGTAAATGAAAAGGTTCTAAAATTCACTGAAATAAAATATCGGTTGAAACATCCAATTCCTGTTGTTTGATTGTTTTCTAGAATTGTGCATGCTTTCTTATTGGTATTTAAGGTGATCCATATCAGATCTCATCTCTAGTCCTAGCTTTTAAAAAATAGGTCCAGAAAGGATCTCAGTAGGTTAGACAGTTCACTCATCTGATCCACCTGTATGTTTTTTCTAAAAGCTGTTTTTCAGACTTTTTTTTATTTTCAGAGACTTCCTTAATAGTGCAACACAGTCTATTTCAGTGAGTCACAACCCTCTCAGTCCTTAGACAAATAGCCATGTTGAGCCCGAATCTTCCTTCTCGTAGTCTAAAGCTGATGCTTCTCATCCTAAATACAATCAGCACTGAAAGCATTATTCTGATTACTCTTTGAAGCAGTCATATAAAATAACCCTAGAATATCTCACTGGAGTCACTCACTTTTCTCTGGACTAGGAAAAAAATATCTCTAATTTTCTCTTTCTCCTTCCCTTTAGTCCACGTGGTCAGTCTCATTGGTCTGTACTGGAATTCTGCAATCTACATAATGGACAGATATTTTTCCTGGGGTGTGACGTCTGAAATTAGAAGCAGTGTTCTGATAATGACTTATTTATGGTGAATAGAACAAAATGATTACAAACCCATTCTGAAAGATAAATAGGAAGGCTTCTTCATTCACTTCTTTGACTGAGAGAAAGCTTAGTTAATATGAGTCAGCTAAATTGGCAATACCACAGAGGTTAATCAATCATAGTAGGATGAATGTCATGATACAAGAAAGAGGGGCATACCAAGTCCATTTGAATTATTACATATAGGAGTAAGTTTTCACATCTAACTGGCACAGGGGACAAAGTCTGCAATGTGCTTCCTAAGTGCAGTAAGTTGTGTCAATGTTATCCTCTGGATTTTTGGTGGAATACTTGCATTTTAAGCTAAGCATTAGTTTTTGTTTCATATGCAATTAAAATGAAAATACTTTGATCTCATTCAAGGTGCAAAGGGTTCTGCTGATCTGGAGAGATGAGTCAGAAGTGACTCATCACCTATTTTTTGGCAAGACGTTTAGAACATGGACAAATCACAAGGTGAACAGTAGGAATCATTTGAAACACCATGGTCTCTCACTGCTATTTAAAGGCTTGGTTGGTTTAATGTTGCTTTGTTTTAAAAAAAATTCTCAGACCTCACAGATATAACAGAAGACATAAGGTTTCTCCTGACTAGAAGACTTTTTAATCTCTTTACTTAGATTTCACAGATGGTAATATTCTGCCAGGTAACACAGCCTGTGTAGTAGAACCTACCACAGGTAGCAGTTGCTATCACCTGTGATCTCTTGAAGTACAGAAATCAAAAGATTTTGGTTCTCACAGTGTACAGATTCCAAAAGAAACCTTCCAGTCACACATTTCTGGTTGTGTTGTGCCCTTTTTAAAGGGTGGCTGTAGTGTCAAATAAAAACATGTAAATAGCAGTCAGTTCCATACAGTATCAGAATAGCATTTAAAGTCAGACCATTTCTAACCAGATGTTTCAATCTCAGTACCAAAGGCAAACGGTTTCTTCTTTACTAGAACCATTTTCTATAGCTTAATGCTGTTAATAACAAAACAAACAATTGTTAGTTACCCTACTTTGGGGATTTTCAGAGTATTGCAGATATCAGATATGAGGCTAACCAGAACTATTATTTCAAGTCTAAGCCTGAAATGTCTTAGAGAAATGAGAGTAACAAATGGACAACAAAATCATTGAGAGAGATTGTTCAGTTAAGAGCTATTAGCTGGATTCATAAGGTTGTGGGGGATGTACACTATACCAGGAGGGTCACTGCCAACTAGAAATTCAAGTGCAGATTTATCCTATAGCAGCTTAGTCCATCCACTCTTTCTTCTGAAATATGAGATGTTATACTTTCTCATTTAGCAGAGGAGAAATATACTGCTATCAAATTAAGATCAGATAGGGAGCAGTTAACAGTTATGGTCTCTCGCCAGCTTTGTCTCTGAGAACCTGCAGTGTAATTTTTATAGCAAGTTAAAGACTTCAGAAAATATCAAAAGGAAACTCCTTCATTGCAAAAATGAAAGCAATTCATTCCCTCATTTGCCTTAACACAGACATGAATGAAGCAGCATGTTGTTCAGAGACACGGTTCTGACAAGGAAAAAAAGCAAAATAAACACTGTCTTGATCATACTGTTTGTACCTCATTTAGTCAACTTGGTATATTTATTTTCCCTCATCTAATCTTTACTGGCCACAGAAAAATCAATTTTCTAAAACTTGCATCACAACTGAAGTTATGAATCATTGTATCATTATTTTCATTACTATTTTCATTTCATTTCTAACAATCCAAGTATTCTGACTTGCCAAAGATATCCTTGTTTCCATATTCTTTTGAATATGAACCGGCTTGAAATAATAAATATTGTCTCTTTTCTGAGTGTTATCTTTTGTATATTGTGTATATTTGTCTGCCAACCTTATGTCTTCTTTCTAACTCTCATCATCTAAGCTAATTCCATTCTTTTACTCCAAAACCTGTGTCTCAGGTTGAGATTCCTGATCTCACACTCACCAGGGTATGAGACACTTCCAATTCTTCACCTCTCAACCTTCTCAAGTGTTTTCTGGATGAAAGGGAAAGCACTGCCCAGTGAATGTTGGTGCCACACACACTGGATTACCTCGAATTCTGTGTGTGCTCTCAGAGGATCCAGCCTCAGCTCTGCCTGTTCAGGAAGAAGCACCAAAGCTAAAAGTGAGCTCTTGAATTCTGCTAACTCCTTTGGTTGATTCACCTGCCACTGGCTGTGGTTAAAACTGAATGCAAGAGGTACAAAAAATGGCTCTATGCTAGAACAAATCAGGTCTTACACAAACTGTTAGTTTGGACTTACCTTAAGTAATGTTATACCAGTCCAATCATTTTGAACCTTAGACTCACCATCTAACTTTTTCATGGAGGAACAGCTCACGGGAAGAGGATCCAAGTAGTTCACTTTGACTAGCTTAGGACCTCCACAATATCCAGAGGTCTCCAGAAGCACAGAGAATTTTGTCCTTACAGAAAACTTTGTAATCTAGTTCTGTATGCACAGTATGCATGAGAGCAAGTAATCCAACACACATTGTAAGTGAAGGCAATGAGGAGATGAAAGACTCTGTCTGAACCTGAGAATATTATACATAAAAGGTGTATCTACTGCATCAGCATAAACTTCAGTGTAAGCTAATTTGGTCCACTTCTTAAAAAATAAAAAATGTGGTGTTGCATTAGGAAGTATTTAAGTGTGTTCTTTTGTGTGGTTTTCATTGCTTCTTAGCATCCTCTGGTAGCTGTGAATTGAGGAGTGATCACAGATTTGGTTGTAATTTTTCAGTGGGTGAGGCCAGAATAAGAGTGATATGCTCTATCTGGAGAGATGTTATTTTTGACAACAGCTCAATCAACATCCAAACGACCCTTCCTCACCATTTTTGGAGGATTGAGACACCTTTAGCTGGTTACATCCACTACTGCAAACATGTCCTGAATCAACCTCTCCTGACATTTGTACATTCTTTTCCCCTTGCTCCTAGAGTAAAAATTAGTCACATACTGTGCATACATAAATAACAGACATTTTAAGAGGGATTTTGAATACATTCATAACTAAACATATTTTTGAAGGAAGCTATTGTAACTTGAAAATATCCAATCGGTTTGTGGCTTGTTACTGACTTCTAAAGTTGCTTCAGTATTTCTAAAGTTTAAGGGAAACCTGAGATAAGAAAGTCGGTGGCAAAGTTGTCACCAGAAATGAATGCTGCCAATGTTTTAGTAAAAGATAAAATGTTAGTTTCACCTTCTTTGTTTTTTTTTTAAATTATTTTTAATAATATTTTATAAGAGGAAACTAAAATGGAAACCTATCATAAAATAATAGAACACTAACCATAGACAAACTCATTTGTATAATTTTCTTAGTCAAAGGGATACTAAACAGCATTAAAATGATATTTTGTGTATACAAACACACAGGCTAAACACAAAATGCTGAGAATACAGAAGAATCATTTCTGTAGTCTTCACATTATCTGTTAGGAAAATATATGGTCAAGTATTATGTATAAAATACAAGTGACTGATCAATAAGTGCCAGCTCCAATAGTGCAACATTTTAATAATAACCCAAATACCTGGTTTTAACACTGCTTGTGTTACCAAAAAAAAGGCAGTGATAGTAATAATGGTAGCAAAGAGGGATTTGGCACTGAAGATATAAAATAGCAAAAGCACATTTCACTGGTCTTTGGTTCAACGAAAGCTTAGTGAAAAATAAAAATAGTAATTAAAAAAAACCACCAAAAACCTTTCTGTTATTTAAAGTGGCCAGTCAAAGAGCAGAATAAAAATTGGTCTGTGTGAAATAGGCCAATACAATTTACACAAGGTTATCTTAGGAATGTTGCTCCTTTTCAAGTCAGCTGGTGCCAATATAAACCCAAATATGCTAAGATCCATCTAGCAATGGCACATGTGCATTTGGGTTTATTCAATCCCACTACAAAACATATAAACGTTTAGTATTAAAAGCTGCACCTTTAAACCTAAGTTTATTTGTGGCTTGCTTACACGCTCATAGCCAAATTTATGCCTTACTTTTTGTTTGCTTTCAAATGAGACTTACAATAGTAGTGCTCCTAAAAATACATTTGTGTGAAAAGTCTAAGATTCTTATTTTGAAACTCAATAATCTAAACTCTGAGGTTTAGCTTACTGTTAAGCTTTAGACAAAGTTTTCACGTTCTGGTTTCCATATGTATATTTCAGGAGATACAGCAAACTTGAAGGCAATATAAGCTGTGTCTGTGATGGAGGAAAAGATGTGAGTCACATTAAAAGAGCCATTTTGAAACAACAGTTTGTCTTTAAAAAAAAAAAAAAAAAAGCACAAAACCCCAAAAGTCTTTAATTCACCTAAAGTTTTACATACAAAGAATAAATGAGATACAATCTTATTTCCTTAAAATTTAATATTGGCAATCGGTGCAAGATAAAAATCTATGATGTGGTTGACTTGTTTTTAAACAGGAACCTGAGAAAGGGCAGGAAATATAACATGACTTATAACTAAAATAAAATAAAATTCCTTCATAATTTAAGTAGCTGAACAGGTTTTTAATGTTCTACCACAAAACAGCAAGGCAACAGATGATAATGGCCTTGTAGTCAATGAATTATCATGAACACCCACTGCAAACCTGAATATTTTCTGCAAAAATAAAACATCAGATTATGCACAATAATAAAAAGCATCAGAAATAGATGCACCTGGATTTTTTTTTCTTTTTGAAACCACAAATATCAGAATTCAGCATTTATGTCACAGTCCTTGTACAGTTGCTCTGAGATGGCTACATTAAGCACACTACTGCACTAAGTAGACACCCCACAACAGGCTTACACTGCAACAGAGTTTTCATATAGGCATAGACTTTTTCTCATTCATGTCCAAAACCAACATTAAATAAGCAACTCAAGACAATATTAGGATTCATCCCACATTTCCTTGTTAGTGAAAAGTTCTTGCCATTTTGGTAATTGAAGTCACTGAATGTTTTTAAAAATTGCAGGTACCTCAAGGAAAAGAAGAGTTCCATATTCAGCAAGGCAGCATTATATCAGGATATTTTATACCAACTAAGGCATAAAGAACTTTGCATCAGGGTATACAATATTCAATCTCTGAATAAAGTTTCATATTCTGTGTGGCGAAAGTGCATAGGAGTGGGATTCCACTAGAGTAAAAAAAATCCTCTCACAGTATTAAGGCCTTTCAATTTTATGTGAACTGTGTCAGGCTAAAGTCAGCACAGTGGAAAAAATGTAGGCTTATCATCGTACTGGACACCACTGAAGTTTTCTTAGCATGGCTTGTCTTCTCCTAGTTGTCGTTCATCATCTTCATCAGCCTCCTCAATAACCTGAATTTCATCTGCTTGAGGTAAAGATGAGATTTCAGTCAGCAGTTTAGCTCCTTCAGTTTTATTTTTTTCTTCCTCTTCAATCACTTTCTTCCATATTTTGTGATTTTCACTGAGATGGTGTATTAGCTGGCAAAATATTCGTCTGCCTTTTCTCCTTTGAGCTTCTGTAAAATTAGAAGCATACTTGATTGTTTGGCATTTCAAGTAATTGTAATTTACACAAACAAAACCAATGGCACATTGGAAGAGAGATGTTTTAAGCAAGACACACGAGCTAAATATTGAGGCAAATCCTATTTAACACTTTTATTGATGATCTGAACATGGGTTCTGAGTGCACCCTCAGTGAATTTGCAGATGACATGATGTTGGGTGGGAGTGTTGATCTGCCTGAGAGTAGGAAAGCTCTACAGGGAGATCAGGAGTGACTTGATCAGTGGGCTGAGGGCAAATGCATGAAGTTCAGTAAGGCTCAGTGCTGGTCCTGCACTTAGGACACAACAACCCCAGGCAGCTACAGGCTGGGGGAGGAGTGGCTTAAGAGTCAGAAAGGGACATGGGAGTGCTGGTGACAGTGGCTCAATATGAGCCAACAGTGTGCACAGGTGGCCAAGAAGGCCAATGGCATCTTGGCCTGGATCAAGAAGAGTGTGGCCAGCAGGACCAGGGCAGTGATCATCCCCTGTACTCAGCACTGGTGAAGTCACACCTCGAGTGCTGTGCTCAGTTTTGGGCCCCTCACTATAATAAGGACATTGAGGCTGTGGAGCGAGTCCAGCCAAGGGCAGAAAAGATCAGAAAAGGCCTAGAACACAAGGAAGGCCTGGGGGAGTTGGGTTGTTTTGCCTTGAGTAGAGGCTCAGGGATGATCTTGTGGCTCTCTACAACTACCTGACAGGGGTTGTAGAGAGGTGGGGGATGGTCTCTCCTGCCATGGCTGCAGGGAGAGGACTAGAGGGAATGGTCATAAGCTGAGACAAGGGAGATTCAGATTAGATGTTAGGAAAAGTTTCTTTGCTTTTAGGGTATTCAGGCACTGGAATAGGTTTCCCAGGGAGTTGGTGGAGTTACCATCCCTGGGATTGCTTGAGAGGCATCTGGATCTGGCAGTGGAGGGTATGGTTTAGGGGTTACAGCAGAGTGTCAGGTTAATGGTTGGGCTCGATGATCTTAGAGATCTCCTCTGACCTTGATGAGTCTATGATGCTTATGCTGAATATTTAGTGACATGGCAAAGGGCATCAATGAGTTTCTGTTTCAAATTGCAAGTCTCTTGGGAGTAACAAAAATGTTATTAAAAGAGTAAAATTTATGAAGGAACATAACACTAAAAACTACAAAATTCGTATTACACAACTTCAACTGTCATTGCTATGTCTGAATCTATTAAATGACAACTGTATGTGCCAAATGAAATACAGAAACTTACTCAAAATAAGATCATCTTCCATTTCTTCCTCATCACTCTCTAACTGTGCACCATCATCATCTTCATTACTGTCTGCATCCTCCTCCTCTTCATCAACCCAATGCCCTGGAAGCAACCCAGCTGCATTGTAGGAATTACAAAGGGGACCAACTATGTGAGTAATGAAAGATTCTTGCAGTTTAGCAAGTTGTGGAGAAGAACGATCCATGAAGGGGCTTATAGGTAATCCAAGACTTGCTTCTTCATCACCCTGAAAAAGAAATGGAAAAAGAAATTATCAGAATTTCTCAAAAAATTAACTCTAATTTTTTATTTTAAAGATTACTTTTAAGGAACCAAGTAACTGCAGTCTACAACTCCCTCATGAAGGGATGTGGAGGGGCAGGCATTGATCTTTTCTCTTTGGTGACCGGTGATAGGACCTAACAGAACAACATGAACCTGTGTCAAAGGAGGTTTAGGTTGGATATCAGGAAAGGGTTCTTCCTCCAGAGGGTGCTTGGACACTGGAATGGGCTTCTCAGGGAAGTGGCCACAGTACCAAGCCTGACAAAGTTCAACATGTGTTTGGACAACACTCATGTTGTGATTTTTGGGGCTGTCCTGCACAGGGACAGGAGTTGGAGTTGGATTTTGATGATCCCTGTGGTCCCTTTCAACTCAGGATATTCTGTGATTCTGTGAACCATCACATGGATTGTATCTTTATACTAGAGGCAATACTAGCACAGACTAAGTGAATGAAAATGTAATTAGGCCAATTTAAAATAAAGACACATTATGGCTCCGACTTGCATAGTTCATAATCCTCCCTTCAGCTTTGCTATAAGATATCCTTGTGGCCTGGATGGAGACCTAGTTCAACTGGAGCCGCTGTTCCTCTAAACATGATGGCTTCAGGAGAGACAGAGATTTTACTTCAATTGCTAAGCCGATGAACGGAGAAAATGGGAAAATAATCAGCTATAGTGAGATATTCTGATATGTGGATTCCCCTCCAAGGTCACAGAAGAATGAAATGTCCTATAACATTCAGAATAAAGTGGTTTGGTTTGGGGTTTTTTTTCCCATTTTGTAAACTGGAGATGAAAAAAATTGAACAGTTGCTCATACACAAATCTGAATTATCATCATTTATCTCAGCACCACCACGGACCTGCTAGTTTTAGAAGAAAAAGTTTTTTCTAAAGGAGCTTACAGTAAGTGTAAGCACTTCAGATTATTATTGCTATTGCTTCTATCTCCAAAGGAACTGTATTGTTTACTTTTACCTTCCTACTTTAACAAAGTGTTTTTCAATCCTTGGCTAATGCCTCATAAATAGTTAACTCCTCAGGAAGGTGACCACAGAAAAATAGCAGAGAATATAGTCTACAGATTGGGGGGCTTCTAGAAATTGTAAATGTAAAAATAGGCAACAAATTTTTAGATTTTTCTTCCACTTAATCTATAGACTAATAATATAAAATAGAATTATTTAACAAAGTTCCACTGTGAAATTCTTACTTACTTTTTTAATACTGTTAGTTACTAATGTATTCTTAATACTTCATTTTGAAAGCTTTGAAATATCTTCTGTCTTTGCACTAGTAGTTAGCTGACTATACATTTCCAGTTTAGGGGATTTTTTTACATATTCTTTGACCTGGAAAAGTATCTGTGAACTTAACCTCCCAAAGTGGAAGAAGTTATTTTGGCTTATCAGTATCATCCTAGGAAAAGAATTCTTCCCCTCCAAAAAATGCCCTAATATCTGAAGAATGGACAACATTGGCCAGGAGCTTGTTTTATGACACAATTAGTAGGAAGTAAAAGATCATGTTAGTAAGATACCTATAAAAATAAATTTTCAGGATTCAGAATGAGAAGATGGAAATATCTTACCTGAAGAATTAACACAAGGAATAATATTTAATTTAGTTAAACAATTGGCAAAGCAAAGAATCAATAACCTGCCCATCATTACAAATAGTAATTACACTTTCCACACTCACCTGTTCATAAAATTCGTTAACAATGCCTTCTGTCCATTTCAAATGCAGCTCTCTAACTTTGGCTGGACCATTAATATCTGCCAGTTTGATGCATATTTGACAGGCCAGTAGGCGATCATTTTCATTGCTCCACTCTATACCATTACTGTTGATATCATTGACCTGGATTGAGCACATAACATTTTAACAGTTAAGTTAAACTATTCATCAGTGGGTTTGGTTTTGGTTTCTTTCAAGCCCTGAACAACAGACACTTGCAATAATTTTTCTATGCCATGTTTTTTCTTATATAGTACAAGAAGAAAATGTCATTTATTAACTCTCAGAAGATGGAGAAGCGAGATATGATTGAAGTCTCCCGTGGGTCCCTGTGTCACATCTGCTAGGTTTATTAGGCAATCTACAAACAATCTACAGTTGGTTTGTCCACAGGAAAGGCTCTATTTGCATTTTTAAGGACGTAGATTTAAAGAAAATTTTAAATGCAAGTTATTAAAACTAACAGCTACTGAGATGTAACATCATAAAAGATAACATCAGTATATCATGACCAGATCAGTGCAGACACTAAAATGTAACAAACCTTGGCATTAAATTCTGCAAGGAAATCAAAATGCTTCTTGAGATCTGTGGCAAGGATTGCTTCAATCACTAAGAAACGAAAACGCTTGAATTCTACATGATCGAGATTGGATAAAAAGTTGTATTCTGGTCGTGATAAGAAAAGATTCCAGGCAGAAGCAGCATGGTGATTTTCTAAGACAGATCTGTCATTGTAGAGAACAGCCTGCATGGAAAAAAACAGAACACCAAAACCTGGAGAATCATAAATGACAGAGTAAAGTTTCAAAATTAGAATTAAATATCCTGAAGTTTAAGAGCTAGTCAGAAACAACTCTTTCATACACAACAAATATGTACAAAACACATCAGAATTTCTCCAGGAAGAAAAAGAAAAATATTACACAACAGTACAAATTAATTTCCCTATTTATTAAATTGGGCAAATGATCCTAAACAGGCTACAGTTGGCATATAGAAGAGAAAAACGTTCTTTATTCTGATTTCAGACACAGACAATAAATTCTCTGCTTCAAGAATTTCTTACCTGAGGTGCATTTGTGGCCACTAGAAAAGCATTTGTACGACCAGGATGATCATAATCATGCATGGCAGCTGCTACGTATAAAGCCATCAATTCCAAAGCAGGAATATTTGATGCCAGACAACCATAACTGTCATCAACAATAGGACAACTTTTGGAAGAAATGTAGCTGGCTTGAACAGAGGTGATACTACTGGCTTCATCTAAAAAATTTGAAAGCACAAAAATAAAACATTTTTAGAACAGTATTTCACTTGTATTTGTAATATATTTTAAATGACTCAGACAGACACTGTTGTAAATGTAGTATTGTTATCCCTGTAATTATGGAGAAAGACTAATACTTCCAAAAAAAAAGTTTATAAATAAACCAGCAATTTTGAAGAAAGGTTGAAATGCCATTGAGTTACAAAATCGTCGAGGAGAGATTCGCCTTGGTTGTCAAAACTGTATGGTACCTTAAAAGACATGAGAGGAAGCCACTCTTACTGCAGCTACACTTCACTCGTGCTGCAGAAGGCTGGTTCAAAGGAATGTTCCAGCAAGAACAGAAGATTCAGATTAGATATTAGATGTTAGGAAAAATATTTTCACCACTAGGATGGTCAGACACTGGAACAGGTTGCCCAGGTAGGTAGTGGAGTCACCATCCTGCGAAGCGCTTCAAGAGGTGTCTGGATCTGGTGCTGGAGGATCTGGTTTAGGGGTTACAGCAGTGACAGGTTAATGGTTGGACTCGATGATCTTAGAGGTCTCTTCCAACCTTGATGATTCCATGATTCTAGTAGAACAAGTGATAATGGTCATCTAGGCTATGTCTCTTGAGTTGTAATTTAGATTAGAAAACAACCATAACAGTCCAAGCTTTTCATTATTAAAAAGAACATGTAGATCTTTGTTCCATGGGAGGGAGTCATAGAATCATCAAGGTTGGAGGACACCTCTAAGATCATCGTGTCCAACCATTAACCTGCCACTCTGCTGTAACCTGCACATTACTGTTTTGGTTTATCTCTGTCACTTCTTTGCCTTGCCATTCCTGTCATGCTGCTAAAGACATCCTGCTGTTAAGCAAACCTGAAATTTCATTCCCTTCTTAAAATAACATTTCTAACAGAGCATTGTAAAATTTGTCTCCAACCTCAATAAAGCCAAGAAAAGACAAATCAGTATCTCCCTTAGTATTTCTATAATTTGCCTGTTTCTTGAACTTGCAGACCTGTAGGAAAAGCGTGGAGGTGGGGGAGGAAGTTATCACAGCCCCAAGCCTGACAGAGTTCAGAGGTGTTTGGACAATGCTCTCAGGCACATGGTGTGATTCTCGGAGATGTTCTGTGCAGGCTCAGGAGCTGGACTAGATGATCCTCAAGGATCCCTTCCAACCCTGATTATTCTGTGATATTGTAGTTTCATTAAACATTCCTACAGGAAAACAAAAAATGGCCTATGTGAGTACATACCCAGATCACTTGCCATTATATGCTCATTATGAACTTGCTGAAATCCAGGAATGGGCCGTGTTGTCAGGTACCACACTGCATGCAGGACATCTGTGGCATGTATGCGATTGTGATCTGAAAATTATCAAGATATAATAAAAGATATCATCTGAAATGTAACCAAAAGGAAAAAAAAACCAAAAAACCTCCACAAAAAACCATAGTGTACCAAATTCAGTCTGAGATTTTGATTAAATACAAAGGAAAAATTGAATTTAAATTGTTAGTAGTGGTTATATGTATCACTGAACATTTTTAACAGGCAAGTTATATCAACATCAAATACTGTCTGTGCATACTTCATCCTCCCTGGGAGTTAGGAAGGGATTAAGTTGGCTTTTAAATCGATGATGGTGAGGCACTAGCATGGCTTGCAATGTCATACCTACGAGCCTGGGCTGGGCAAACATCTGTGGCATGGTGGTTTGGGGGTGTGTGCAGGGGCAGTGTGTTTCTTGCTTTGTTTTCCAATAAATTTGGCTGTCCCACACAGCAAGATGAATAATTACCATGAGAATTCTCTATTTTCTTATTATTTTATTAAGGACCCCAGTCAAATTTGTGTTAAATCACAAATATTCCTTCATTGACTTCAGTATGTTTGATTCAACTACTCCTTTAAACTCTTTAAGGTTATGTTCAACCTACATGTTAAGAAATTCTATTTTCCAGTCCAACCATTTTTCCTGCAGTTCATTAAATCAGTTATAAGTTCTGTCAAATGTACTCATTAAAAATATGCTGAGCTCAGACATTGTCTATTTCTGTATTAAACTCCCAAAAATGCACACACTAAAGGAGACTAATATAAAAATCCACATGGAATTGTGCAGTACTTACAGGGTATATCTCGGTAGCCATTTTCTAGTGCACAGAAGTAATTCATGAACTCCTGAGTTGGGATTTTGAAAATTTCAAACAAACCAGTGTCTTGAAACAAGGTATAAGTTACCTAAATACATATTAAAATAAATTTTAGTCTGAAAAATATACCTAAGCATATTCTGTTTCTTTGACAAATATTCCTGGTTTACTTGCTGACAGAGATGGAAATGACTGAAATTCAGATTGCTATGGTCATAGAGATACATTTAATGATTTTTAGCCCAAAAATGTAGATTTTTGTAATCCTCACAATACAGAATTACAAAAGTTTTTATTTCCTTACTGATTATTTGTAAGGATATTCTCCAAAGCTCTTAATGTTAAAGAACTCATGCTTTATTCCATTAGTGCCCTAAAAAAAGAAATCTATAATCTTACTCATTATTTAAACATTCAAATTACTTAACTATAGCAGCAGAGTCATTAAAATTAAAAAGAAAAGGAACAACCACCACCACCCCCCAACATTGTGTTTGGCTTTGAGACCTCAGCAAAAAAATCCTGTTCTTTTGTTCATTATGATTTATCTTGGTTGTTTTTAACAAAGCTAGCAAATGAATAAAAAAAGATTTCAAAAATGTACTCAACACCCACAATGTATATAACCTATGTACTGTGGTTTACGTGTAGAACTTAGTTCTACACCAAAACCAAAACCAAAACCAACCTCCCTGATGACAGCAAATATTAAGAAAGTTCTTTAAAACAAGTCACTGCTACTCATTTTAATCACTTTTTTCCTAGACACTTGAGAGAAAAAATAAGTTCCGAAGTGTGGGAGATGCTGAACGAACAGGAGAGCAAAATGAGGGGACATTCCCCCTCCCACCTGTCCCAACCATTCCCCTTTCACATACCCAATCCAAGAACCTTACAACGAATAATGGTAAAATACAGTTTTTAATTGGCTATTAAGAAAGATATGTCTCAGGTGCTTACAGCACAACAGGTAAAGGGATTGGGGTGGGAGGAGGACAAGTAGTACACGTACATACAATATCAGGAAGAACTGATATAGAAATTCTGGTAGAGTTAAAACCTGTACATTTAAGTCCTTACAGGCTTGAACTATCCCCTAGACTGCATACAAATGAAATACAAGCCAATGTGGATCACACACTACTAGTAACCTGCAGTAAAAACACCACTCAAAGGTGGATTGTCCCATTCTAGTCTGTACATTAGCACTTGTCACTAACTCTGGTGACAAAAGACCCAAAAACATTCAATCAAAGAAGACTAATTGAAGATTTCAAACAATACCCAGAATATTGTAAATTATGAAAGAAAAGACAGTGTTTAATGACAAAAAAAAGTGAAATTTCCCCACTGTTGTTTTCTGATTTCTGTACAGGTGCAGCTGATTCCAGCTGTGGTTCCAGCTGCACCTGAGTGCTTCTAGCTTCTTTTCTTCCCTCCAGCTGATTGTTTCTAACACTACCCTTGAACAAGAGTAACATGTATTCTACTCCAGGGTAGGAAACTAAGACACTAGCAATAAAAATATTTTGAGGTCACATCAGAAGCAAATCCTGCTCCACTACAGCTCCATGATTGCCAAATCTACTATAAAGAAAGAGACAGAACCTTCCAGCTGATATTGATGAATGGGAGAGACTGGGGAAGAGCAAACAGGACCACACTTTTGCACCTGCCAGTAAATTGGCTTCAGTACAACATGAAACTGCACAAAAGAGCTTAGTAATAAGTCAGAAAAGATAAAGGGATACTACATGCAGAAAGCAGCACGGAAACAGAATCCCGTTGTTTGTAGGATCAAGAGGCAAAAGACTGCCTAAAATATAACATTTTTTCCCTCACAAGTGTGGCACTAGCAGAAATATTTTACTGAAATAAAGCCAGAAGAAATGGTTGACAAACACAGTAGCAATTCTGAAAGCAGGAGACAATTTTTCACAGGAAATGACATACTATGACAAAACCTAGTCAGTGTGAGTCTAACCTGTTTTTACATTGAGAATCAAACTCAGAAAATTTGGAGCAAGTTGTCTACAGATAAATCACTTTTAGTAGTATACAATTAGATGGACTATGTGAGAAATCATATTTCTACTTTTCAAGGTAGCATTCACATTTATGTTAACTGCAAAACTTCTTCAGTATATAAATAAACCATATAAGCATGACAACTTTGCATACCCTCCTGCAAATAAGAAAAGACAACAAACCTGGCTAAGGATCCTTCCAGACTGGTCTCCCATTTCTTGTACAAGGTCAAAAATTTGGAAATTCCAATTGTTCATCTTCTCCATTAGTGAATCATGGTCTAATAACATTGTTTCTGATGTAGAACTCTGCTCCACCTGTATGAGATTAAGATACTTTATCATCCCTAAAAGAACAATGAAAACTAATTTATCAGTTTTGTTGCCAAAAAAACCCTCATGAAAATGATAAATCATTATTGAACTTATTGAATGGTGCTAAGATAAAATCATAAATCAATAGTACAAACAGCACAGTTAAGGGCTTGACTTCTATTTTGGAACAGCAGATTCCAGGGCTTTCTGAGGTGGTGCTAAATTTTCCTTCTTATTTCTTTTCAAACAAGATGAGTTAATAAAACAAAGCCAAATTATGCCTAGGCTTGCCAAACATTTACTGAGCTTTAACAGTTCATTAAAGAACAAGCTTTAAAATCCTGATGTAGAAACCCAAAATGTTAGTGAAGATGAAACCATTTGTCTCCCTGCACATCCATTGGTAAGTCTCACTGGAACTGCCACATCTTTCATAAACTTTCAATAGAAAATACTAGTTCATCCATGTTTGAGCATACTCTCAACATTAAATCTAAATACATCCATTTTGATCTACAAAAACCCATTACAATCACCATCTTTCTTGTTTGCTAGTGAAATTTAGGCCAGCTAATTGTTAAAAAACAAATTGAATTGCAACAGTGTACTATTTCTCTTCAGAAATTACAATTTCTGCTACACAAAGGCCTTTTTACAGTAATTATAGAAACTATAAACACTGTATTGATAAAAGTTATTGCAAGTTTTTTTTGCAATTACATGCTTACAAGCAGATTATTTTCTGTTTGATCAATCATTTCCTTCCTTTCATCTTTTCTGTTCTCTGTGTGGTGGAAAGGTTCTTTTGAAACATTAGCACATCCAGTTTCACCTTAAAGAAAACACATACAGAAATACTATTACCAATAATGTATTTGCAATTTGCTACTGTCTAATAATTTTTGTAATTTCTTCACAGAAATATAAGCAAGAGCTTGTTTCTAAACCATTTCATTTAAGAATTATACAACAGCTGTAAAGGACAAAATTTCTTAGACAAAGCTGATTTCAAGACTGAGAAAAGCTAAAAGCATAACTTTTTATTTGCAAAAATTGGTTCAGTGATTTGTTTAGCTGAGTTAGTAAAGGACTTGTGTGATATATGGAGTACAGAAATATAAAGGTATGAGTGGAAGACTGTTCTAAAATCCTTACTACAAAGAAGGCAATATTTTAGATTATCTTGATTACCCTAAAACACAAAATAAAATAAAATATATGCATATGAGTTACTGAAAGCATATGAAAAAAAGCTTATGCAGAAATATAAACATTTTCATTTAATTTACTTTATTAATAAAAAGCAGCAAGTTGGTATCAAACATTTATCTATTTTGAAGCCCCACCTGATCTTCTGTCTTTGTATTCTGCAAATTCTGGTTCTGGTGTTGGAACAGGCTTGAGTATCTGACGTCCACAGCTTACAGAACACATGAAAAATATTTACAACATTTAGAAATTTCCTTCTTTGGATACTGCTGTCTTCTACTGAAAAATATCTGCAAGTTACTCTTAAAAAGGTGGAAACAACCTTTGGAAGGTTCCTCCACTGAGTAACCTTCATATTTTCTCCTAAATTTGGCACACACAGATTTAGTCTGTACTTAGAAAACAAGCACCCATCACCTCCCTTGGACTCACTTCCATGAATCAATAAAGTAGAGCTCATTCCTTAGAAAATATTAAAAACTACAGAATTCAATTCCCACATAAGAAGTTCTCCTTTTCTGAAAATCCATCACTGCTACTCTACAATAACAGTTGCAGCAAAAGATGAGCCATTCAAAATCCCTGGCATACATCCTGTATTCTTTAGACTCCCCTGGATAATATGGTTACAGATTATTATGAGATCACATGTCTTTTTTTCAAACTGAGGAGTTGTGTACATCTTGCTATATTTTTTTGCATTTTAACTGTATTCTTTTAAAGGCATATGAAGTTACTAAAAATGTAACAGAGTTTACAGTACCTGCTACACGTATAACCTACAGGTGTTTTGACTTGCTGCTGAAACTCTGGAGAGCTAAATGTGTATCCTGGAAGTTTATGTATATTAATGCTTGGCTTTGTAAGGAAATCAGCAGTATCAGGAAATTCTACAGGTGACCAGTTGCTGAAAGCTCCACTGGAGGCAGATCCATGACTAGGTGAACCCACAGGACTCAGGCCAGGAGAAGCACCTTCCAAAATAAACATTACATGGGGTTCAGATGACAATAAAAACATTACTATTTACTAAGGCTTAAGTATAACAATAAGAACCTTTATAAATTGTAAAGAATATGCAAGTTTCCAAACATGGTGTGTAGTCCACACAAAACTGATTCAATATTAATAACTGACCAAGACAAAAGTATTTTTCTCATTCTTTTGCTATAAAGAAAAAGTACATTTGAGGTACTTTTTTAAAAGAAATCAAAACCAAAACCAGAACTCAGAATGCTGTAATCATGTTGTAGAAGCAAAGGCTTAAGGTGGGCAGAATGACCTTTTTTGACAGCAATGTACCCTGGGTTTTTTTGCCATGATCATCTATCTAAATTTGCCTAATAAACCATAGGAAATAAAACAAAATTCTAAAGTTTTCTCATGGTAATTAGAGATAACAAACAAACAACTCCATCTTCCTTAGGTCCATGAAATTCCCCATTCCT
>NW_008691864.1:35131-42456 GCF_000695815.1 Acanthisitta chloris
TATGCTTCTCTGCCTGTGAAATCTAGGAACAAAAGCTAGACTCCAGACACTGCACCTATTATGAATTTATAGCAAAATTTTGCATTAAGCCAAAACATTATTTCTTTCCCTTGTGAAAATATACAAAGATGAGTTATCTACAAGTGACCAAAGTAGTTATAGCCATTGTAAACATATGCTTATCAAAAAGAATAAATGGGCCATAAGCTCTGCCTGTGAAATCTAGGAACAAAAGCTAGACTCCAGACACTGCACCTATTATGAATTTATAGCAAAATTTTGCATTAAGCCAAAACATTATTTCTTTCCCTTGTGAAAATATACAAAGATGAGTTATCTACAAGTGACCAAAGTAGTTATAGCCATTGTAAACATATGCTTATCAAAAAGAATAAATGGGCCATAAGCAAAATAAGGAGGCATGCTGTGGACATTCCAAAGGTGAATTCTTTATTCTGCTGTAAACTATGAAACAAAAACTCCATCGTAAGATTCATGACTGTACAATGCCCAAAACCAAATTAATAAGAAAATATACAATATTTCCCTTAAATAAGGAATGCATAGATTACACATTTTCAACAGCATAGACAACGCCGACTTGATTCACACACCCTGAAAGTAGTATATGATTACATTTTGGTACAGTAAAAGATAAGGTTTTTCAAAGTCCACATTGCTAGGTGAAGAGGCAGAATTTTTAGAAAGCCAATGTCACTTCACTTCTGCAAAGAAAGACTAGGAAAGTTAAGAAGCAATTTATAACATGTCATATGAGGAAAAGCTGAGGGAGTTGGGTTTGTTTAGCCTTGAGAAGAGGCAGCTCAGGTGTGACCTCATGGTTCTCTACAACTACCTGACAGGGGTTTGGAGAGAGGTGGGGGATGGTCTCTACTGCCATGGCTGCACAGAGAGGACTGGAGGGAATAGCCATAAACTGAAGCAGGGTAGAGTCAGATTAGATGTTAGGAAAAATATTTTCACCATTAGGGTGTTCAGGCATTGGAATAGGTTGCCCAAGGAGGTGGTGGAGTCACCATCCCTGGAAGTGTTTAGGAGGTGTCTGTATCTGGCACTGGAGGATATAGTTTAGTGGTTCCAGCAGAGTAACAGGTTAATGGTTGGCCTCAATGATCTTAGAGGTCACCTCCAACCTTGATTCTATGATTCCAAAACTAAGAGAGATTAATATTCTAATACTGATTACTTAATTCCATCCTTTATTTAGTTGTACACATTCAGCAAGTTTTAGTGCATATTGTTGCACTCTGTATTTTCCACAAGATTCAGAGTAGGAAAGTGCAAAAGGCAGCCCAACTTCTTGTGAAAACAGAAATATTGAGCATGTGCAACAATGTGTTTACAGGCATGTGTGGCCTGAGGATGCATGGTTCTTGGTGTTTAGAAGAGGGAAAGGGAAAAAACCAAACTATCAGTAACTTATACAGAGAAAAGTGGTGAGTTTAGAGGCCGGTTTTTTTTGCTTTGGTTTGGTTGCTTCTTCAGTTTTTTAAAGAAAAATGCTCTATAAAACAAAATCATTAGACAAGTTATTTTTAAATCATGCTAAAATGGATAGGTAAAAACATCAAAAGAAGTATTTTTTAAGTTTTCACATATGGGCAAACAGACCTGTAATTTTCAGGATTCTTAGAAACAGGCTAAAAATAAAATATTTTTAAAATGTATACAACATGCTGATGATATCTTATTACTACCTTTGCCTCAAAAAACCCTATTGTAATACATGACATGCTACCTTCTCTCCTTGTCCCTAAGCTGTACAAATTACATGACCTTACCTGCTCGTCTGGGACCTATGTGGTGACTCAGCATCAGAGAAGATGATCTTTGCTTTGGTATTGTCAGCAAGTTTGCACCAAAAGACCCACTTGAATGAGAACCTTGGCTGAAAATAAAACAGAAATAATTTTTCCCCCTTTCCTAGTTTGTCTTTCATTTTTATGAAATAAAATGTTTATAAAATAACTCTACTGCCCTGTGACAGTTCTACTACCATGCACAAAACAGAGAGCACTAGAAAGAAGTCAAATTCTAGTTAGACAATATATGTCAATTATATGGAATAAAAACTGCTGGGCACTGGGTTAAAGCAACAGAAAACTTTATACAGTCCTAAAATGACACAATCAGTATACTCAGACCAAAGCTATAGATTTTACTTTCTGACATGCTCTTTACTTCCCTCACACATTTCAACAAAGCAGGTGATTTTCTAACAGATCTGAGAATATTTAGAGGATTAATTCCTTTGAAAATACCGTGAACATTTTTACATGGCCCCAGAGATTTTCAAATAAATTTTGTATATTTAATATTGTCATCTTAAAACTAAAGCTCGTTTTGACATCAAGTCAGATTGTGCTTCAGTAGTCATATGATTCCACTCGATTGTTGGATTCTGCCATCTGCTGTTCTAGGCACGAAATTTCATTCCCAAATTCCAAATAGTAAACAAATTCCCTTTAGCAAACAAAATGTAATATGCAATTAAAAATAGCTCTATACATGTACTTCAAAGTAAAAATAGTTAATGTTAAATTATATATCTCACTTCAGTGAGGAAAAATAGCATTTGCCAAAACAGCTTTAATCTTGCTTAATCAGATTGGAAACAGAAGTCAAATACAGAAATAATGCTTGATCTCCCATCAGATGTTTAAATATACAAATATAAAAAATTAGTTGAAGAATAAACACAGATATATTTCTCTGCATATCCAGCTACTGGAGACTCCAGCAGAGACCACAAATATGATTAGCAGTCTGAAGCACTTGTTTGTGAGGAGAGACTGTGGGAGCTGGGCCTGTTTAGTCTAGAGAAGACTCAGAGGAGATCTCATTAATGCATACAAATATCTCAAAGGTGGGTATCAAGAGGATGGTGCCAGGCTCTTTCCAGTGGTGCCCAGAAACAGGACAAGGAGCAATGGCCATAAATTAAACACAAGAAGTTCCACCTCAACATGAGGAAGAACCTCCTTACATTGAGGGTGGCAGAGTACTGGGACAGGCTGCCCAGGGAGGTCATGGAGTCTCCCTCCTTGGAGACATTCAAAACCAACCTAGACACATTCCTGTGTCACCTGCTCTAGGTGACCCTGCCTTGGCATCTCCAGAGGTCCTTTCCAACCCCAACAATTCTGTGATTCTTTTGAAGTCTGATGCTGACATGGCAGTCAACTTTCAGGAATGTTTGGGTTGACAAATGGGATTTATTGATCTTTTGACTGCTTGTACATTGTTTAGCTATCACAGCTTACATGTATTACTTTCAAGTACCTAAAAATGCTGCAACAGTATTTACTGTAGTAAAACTATATATTAAGCAAGGTCAGTTCATCTTGAGCTAATGTCTGACTGAAAAGCCAAATCAAGAATTTGCATACAAATCTAACAGCAGCTCTCAAGAGTTGCTTTTGAATACTGTCTGAATGGATAGAAAAAAATCCTGAAATATTAAATCAAATTTTGTAGTAATATTAATTTATTGCACCACTATGTAATATCTTATCATTTTCAATTCAGCTAGAATTCAGTTGAAAGCAGTCAGCTTTAAAGGTCTGATTCAAAAGCCAGAGTCAGTGGCACAAAGTGCTCTAGGAATGCAGGACTGACTTTTGGCAGCAGGAGCAGCTGTTTCATCTAACCTTATCTGTAAAGGAAGCACCCATGGGAGCTTTGGAGATGATTACGTATTAGAAGTTAAAGGGAACCTGATAAGAATAATCGCTGGAAGATGTGAGGAGACCAGGACATTACAATTGTGTGTGCAAGAGCTCTGCAGGGCAGGACACCAACCACACAAATACTGAACTATTCTAGGTGAGGGTGTTTTCCATACTGCTACTTTGAACCAAGTGAAACTGTGGAGGTTTTTCTCAGTAGGAGCTGTAAGGAAACCCTCTCTAAATGTACACTGTGTCTGCACCAGACGATCTGAGCATCAAACTGAGGTCATATGGATGCTACAGTTAAAGTAATTTCTCTTGTCTCTGGTTATTTCCAGTGGCTACAACTGGGTAGTTTCTTTCAAACACTGGCAACAAAATCAGCATGAAACTATAATCTTTAAATGACTATTAGTGCCAGCACTAGAAATTTCAGTTAGATTTTATATACAAACCACAATAAAGTTTTACTGTGTAAAAACTTGAAGAGCATATTTTATTCAAGGGGAAAAGTCACTGCACAAAGCAAATTATTTAAATGTCTCACTATAAAATTAAATATAATACTGATAAACAAATTCTTGGATGTGCATATATAAACTTTTATCCACTACTAGTAATTATCAGTTATCAACATAACCGATTTTAAAAAATGAAACTGCTATATTTTCCTTATGACTTATGTAGAACCATTTTAAAAAAACTCCAAAACCACACACATTTTTATGGATTTCAGGAGCACACATTAAATTGAACTAAATGTGTGAATTTGCACTCATATATAACATTAAAAAAAAAAAGAAAAAAATTAATCCTAATTCAAAATGTTATCTTAATTCTGGAAATGAAAGCCCAATTTGCACTAAATTGACTAACAAGTAGAGAAGAGATGACTTCCTTAATCTACCTTCCCACTTGCTTGATGACTGTAGGAATAAAAAATGTTTCAATACACACAACAGTGGCTACCAAACACAAGAAAGTTATATCACCTGTTTAATTATATATCACAGAATCACTCAGAATATTCAGAGCTGGAAGGGACCCACAAGGATCATCGAGTCCAACTCTTGGCCTTGCACAGGACATCCCCAAGAAACATACCATGTGCCTAAGAGCATTGTCCAAGTATTTATTGAACTCTGTCAGTGTATACTCTATATGGGTATATGGAAGATGGAAAGTGATACGTATTTTAAATAAAAAGAAGGAGGAAATCAGTACAAGTTTAGAGACTAAACTAGTTTGTTTTGCAATGGTATATGTTGGACATTCTTTTTGGTTTCCTACTCAAACCGATACGTAGGCCTACTTATAATGACAGAGGATGCCTTATAACCTCAGACTGACCTGATTTCTATTAAGATCAAACAGAATTAAAAACATAGTATATAATTAACTTTTCCAGCTGATGCTGGCAGAATTTGGAAACTTAATTCACAAGATTTTACATTAAATACTTCTGCTGCCAAGTTCCACCGTTATTATTGCCATTAAAATATGGTTCAGTACTTACCTTGCTGTGTTATATTCCTGATGAGATCTCTTGATGTTGCTCCTTTCCCATCTAGATGATGTTGATTCTGTAGGTGACATGCCAGAAACTCCTGAAGCTCGTCTCAGCTGTGATGTTGGCAGGCTATTCCTGCTATTTAATCCCTGTTGGGTAATTTAACCATAGTTAAGATCTATGTAATTATAAATAGATGTTAAAATTTTATTTAGGGTTTGTAAGGGCTATTTCTTTTTTTTTTAATAGCGAAATAGTAAGTATGATATCAAGAAAATAAGAAGGATGCAATCAAATGATTTTGCTTATTGGGAATAATTATTTTTCATACCACTTTTTTTTCTTTTTCCAAGTTAATGTAGGTAAGGATGTTTGCACTGGAATAGATTGTCTAGAGAGCTGGTGGAGTCATCACCCCTGGAAGTGTTTAAGAGGTGTCTGGATCTGGCACTGGAGGATATGGTCTAGGGGTTCCAGCAAAGTGGCAGGTTAATGGTTGGACTCAATGGATTCTTTTTATCATATGACTACAAAGTGGACTCTCCAGCTCTCAGGGTAGCCAGAGATTTCAATAACTTGGATGCTAAGCACTGACACTGCCAGTACTGTGGAACTTGTGGAAAGGGTGATGCACAATGCACAGGGTCCGTTCTGGTTCATTAAGGCTCCTTCTCTGCTTCCATACCAGCCCCACAGCACCTGGGAAGCTTCCCAGGCACCTCACCACCCCCAGCCTGGAAGCTACCTTAGTTTAGGCATGCTGTAGCCCAAACACTGGGAATCACCAGACTTATTATCTCTACCTTACTGAAATACTCTTACAGTAACATTCGTAGGGGGAGATCTTTTGGTCTAGGCTTAAACACATACCAAAGTCAAACTATCATTGAATGACAGTGGCAAGTACTCTCTTATCCACCAGACAAATTAATATACAGAAAACCCTCAAAACTTAGAGTTACTGTTAGGAAGGAGAAAAAATGAAGCTGTGAAAACCCATAATCTTTCAATCTCATACTTTTTAGAACCAGTCTTTAGCAGTGAATATTTTTCATTTCAACTGATTCTGCTTAGCCATATAAAAATTTTAAAAACCATAAGGTATCCCAATCCTTAGCAGGTTTTGAAGAAATCCACAAAGAAAAACATGCTGTATGACTATGATCCCTACCCAACTGATTTCTGCAGTTATCCATGTGACATTCCAAGGAATCTCATACTGCCCTGATTCTGCAGGATCTTCCACAGCGTAACCTCTAGACACTGAGTTTTTCCATGGAAAAAATAAAAAATGGTTCCTAACAGACATTTCACAGGCTCAGTCTGGCTCAGGGCAGTTTATATGGCTCCAGAATTATAAGCCAACAGTGGATCAATTTGGGCCAATGACTGGCGATGGAAACAATTACAAGGCAGGGATGCCCCAGACCAGCTTCCACAATAAACAGCCTCAAGTTGTCAATACTGGGCTACCGTAGAAATATTATCTCTTGTGCCCTGCAAGTGAGTTTCTATATTTTAATGTTTTTCCAACACATTTCCTAACATTCCAGATAGTAAATACCTTCTTGCTTTCACTTATTAACCCTAGATACTGGAGAGTCGACAGTAGATTTACAGACAGGTCACATAGCATGACGTGCTGCACAGAAAGAAGAGATATTTTTCCTCTTACATATCTGATTTACTTCTGCCTGATAGCTAGTTTGATGTCCACAAGAGTAAACTTCTTGGGGAAAAAAAGGACAACAAAAAAGCTACACTGACAGTAATTGTTAGATAAAGAACGTGGTAGAATCAAGAACAGCCCTGTTTGTGCCAAATCATAAGAATATAACATCTTCAGTTTATATTTGCTGTTATATCATGTGTTCACAGTGTGGACAGTGCTTATACCTAGCTATAAACCACTTGAATTTGCATTTTGATACCTGTCTACATTTCATTCAGAGTGTTTTCACAGCTGTTCTCTTTTGATCTTAAAACATTGTCCACTGGTACTCAATAAAGAAGCTACTATGGACCATTCTTTGCAGATGAATTTGCCTTTTAATTGCAACACACACACATGAAAGAAAATGAAATTCATTTGACCTTGAGCAGCTTTCGATCTTTTTCAGCAG
>NW_008691864.1:42485-50893 GCF_000695815.1 Acanthisitta chloris
AACCAGGAAATGGTGTGAATGGACTAGTCTTGGGCCTGCATGTGCCTGAGAAAGCACCAATCAGGCTATTAATGCTTCGAAGGGTAGAAATCACATGTGGTGGAAGAGATGGGTCAGCCAGGAGGTCTGTTAGCAGGTTCCGAGCCTCATTTAGGACTGAGAGATCAACTCCATTTCCACTGCCAGCATTCTGGAATAGATGGAAATGCTGCAAACTATTAACATGTCAAAAGATTTCACAGTATTCTAAGTTTTAAATAAGTATCTTATCCATTGCAAATTTAAAAAATAAATTTCATACATCAATGCAACATTTTTTTCTTTCAAATAATATATATATATGTAGACATTCAGACATCAATTTTTGCAGGTTTTTTCATACAATAAAAAATATTTCAGAATTCAACAGTGGCTTTCAGGGGTTTTTTTCTCTACTTAAAATCTGTTGGAAACTTTTTATCTCTATTTTCATTACTTTGCCTTAGAATTCTATCTCTTCTAATAATATCAACAAATTTTGGCAGCCAAACTGATAGAGACCCTTACAGAGGTATAATTTTCATGGTCTTATCACTTTTATTAACCCTGAACTGCTGAAAGAAATTCTAAAAATTCTGTCAAAAATAAAATGATGAGTTTTTATTGGGCATAATTCTCTGAACAGGAACAACAGCTCATTAGATGTTACCACTGATACAAGAAAGAAGGGGAGAAACAAGCTATGAAGACAAAAGGTGAGAACCTAGTAGACCTGAGTTTGGTGATGTTGCTGGGGAATTGCTCCCTAACCTGATGGTAATGGATATTCCAAAAAATCCACTCCCATCTTAGCTAGATTTGAGGCTCTTTTCATATACATCACAGAAAGCAGATCCCTGTCAACTTGGTCAGAACTGCTTAATCTTAAGCCACTGCTCCACAGAGCTAGAATGTGCTAGGAAAAATTAGGCAAATGTAACATCAACATAAAAACTGAAACCTGATAGTTTCCAGTGACCTCTGTACTCAATCCCGTTTCACACAAAGATAATTAAATTCCTAATATACTGACCTGGTAATAGGGCTTGTACCATTGCTTCAAATCCCAATCCCAAAGTATCATCTGTAAAGATTTAAAAGAAGAAGAAATAAAGAATGAGTAATAGGTGATATGCCAATGTTGAAAAACAGCAATAGAATAAATCTTGATTATGGGATGTAAGAAAAAAATGTTTCTCCCTGCATGTTTTTATATGTAACTTGGGCCATTTTCTCAGTCAGTGTTACCCAGTAAAAGCCCTCGAGTTTGAAGAAATTGCAAGCAACAAATGCAGCTTCATGACAGAGTAATTATATGACCTTATTTTGGTATTTCTGGATTGTTGATAAACCACTTAACCTGTACACTAACTTAGGTGCTGACGCTGCTTTCCTCAACATGTTCACCTCAACATACAAAAGCAAATCTAACCTAAAACCTCCAATACATTTTTTTTGCTTTCCAGAACCATTCAAACAGTAGCAATTTTGCAAATACAGTGCAAAAAGCACTACATCATTTGCTTTTTAAAAAGTCAAAGAGCTCCCGGATAGGTTAAAAACTGGTCATTTGAAAAGCATATTCTTGCAGGAGGTTTTGTTAGGTTTGCTTGAACATGGTTACAAAGCTCCAAGTTCTGAATAACTCCACAAACCCCACCAAACCCACAAAAGAACGTCAGCAACACAATCTGAAGATACTATCAGCTTCAAGTACGTCAACAGCACTCACTTAATTTGCCTTCTATACTGACAAAAAATGAAAACAACATACAAGAAATTAAATTCAGATGTCTGTTTTGTTTCAAAAGGTTTCTGTCTTCATGACTTCTTGACAGGTTCTAACTGTTTTCTGGTAAATGAATTCGTTAGCACAACGTGCATTCACAAATTTAACAAATATAAAGATAGCCCTTTTTGTCCTCTTTTTCATAGCTACAGAGCACAAATAAAGTGCTAATGCCCCACTTGCTAGTTCATATTCTGCAGCCTTGGAAGCTTTTTTGCGTATTTTTATGGTTGAGAACTATGTATGTTTTCGTTCCTCTGTAACTAACAGCTCTCTCGTGGAGCAAACAGTGTTCCAGTCTGGCACTTGTCCAGCAGAAGGTGCAGAAAGCATTGATAAAGAAACACAGGTACCCAGGCAAGGGCATCACTTAAACCATGTTCAAAGTTAATAGCTGTGACATTCACTTGCTATGGGAAGTGAAGAGATCTCTCATTAAACATGTGCTTGAACTGGGAGTAAATTGTGCCCTATCAGAAAGTCAGACTGGGTAAAGCAGGCAGATCAAAATTAAGTATTTGAGGGGTTTGGGGTTTTTTAAGGAATTCATCTAGTTACCATGGATTTTTGTTTGTTTGTGTGGTTTTGTTTTGCTTTGGTTTGTTTATGACATGACTGTCCCTTTGTCGCTGGCAAGAATTAAGATATTGAGCACCATTATCTGACCATACCCATGTTGTGTGATGCATTTGGTTTTAGCAACTAACTAAAATGAGTTGTTCCTCTGAGCAAGCTGAGGGATTTGTTTATTTGTATGGGGGTTTTAGTTCCTTCATTCTGAGGTTTTTCTTTCTAGATCTACATTTATTTACTATATCGAACATCAGGAAATCTTTTGGTTTCATTCTCTCCTCCTAAGCTCTCACAGAGAAGCTGCATTAATCTGCTTCATTAACTTTTGACTCAATCAGCAGCAGAGATCAGCAGTCCACAGGAGTTTTGTTAGTTGTATTTGTAACCTTTGATACCTAATGGGCCACAGAGTTGCGTCAGCTTGCTAGCAATCCTGCAACCTCCGTTAGGGGATAGAAAAGAGGTTACCCTCTTCTAATATTTTGTTTTTCTTTTAAATATGTTATATGTTAGCTATTTTTTTAATTTGTTGTAAATGGGATGTTAATTAAAAACCCCAAATATCTTGCTAACTCCAGAACATTTTTATACCAAACCTTTAACTGAAACTGCTTTGGTGCCTTTATTCATACTTTAAGCCATTGGGAGCTTCTGTGTACATGAATGCATACACACACATGTTCATATAAGCTATAATTTTGGGGATCAATCTTTATGACTAAAAAACCTTCCAAACCTTTCTTTTAGCTTTATCTCTGATATAGTTAAAAAAAAATAGTAAAAGGGTCAAACCTGTTCAATGGAAAGTGCTATTGCTCTATCTTGTGTCTATCCTATGCTGACCCAGTATAAGCAAGACAGAATAAACTTCCAGTCTACTTGCAATGCACATAATGGCTTGATATTTTAAATGGCAGGGCACTATTTTTTACACAATTTTATTTAAGTGAAAAAATTCACAGCTTGTATTCATCATTGCAAATTTTCTGTTGCCATTTAAACCAGAAGATTCAAGCTTCGCCACTGATACTAATTTTACAGCAAAGAAACTAAAACAGTTTTGAAATAAACAGAACATACGTTTACCTGTACTTTGCTAACAGATTTGTCTTTAATTCACTACACATATCTCTTTGCTAGAAGTCCTGTCTTCTGAAGGAAGACAAGTGTAGTATATTCACACAGTCAGCAGGCTACCACAGCCTGTTAAACTTTCAGGGCTCATTTCACATGCTACACACCGATGTAATTAAAATGAGCTGATGAAAATTTTAGGCACAGAGTAGCAAGCTCTTCTGCTAAGCACAACGGGGAAAAAAAATCCAGGTCGCTAAACAAGGAATAGTTTCCCGTGGTAAAAAACACCTGGTACAACTGTACACTGAGCACATCCTTACAGGTTACTAGGGAACTTTCAGGGCTCATTTCACATGCTACACACCGATGTAATTAAAATGAGCTGATGAAAATTTTAGGCACAGAGTAGCAAGCTCTTCTGCTAAGCACAACGGGGAAAAAAAATCCAGGTCGCTAAACAAGGAATAGTTTCCCGTGGTAAAAAACACCTGGTACAACTGTACACTGAGCACATCCTTACAGGTTACTAGGGTAGGGAGGCGCTTACCGCGCACCACAAGATGGCACTCAAATCCAGAAAGCCTCCACCACAAAAACCATTTCGGGAGAAAGGAACAGAAACCAGCAGCATATTCCTTAACAGACCTTCTGCAGCCCTGACATGGTTTGAAGGACAAGGAGGGTGACAGTTTTAAAGGTTAACAGCTGATTAATTCTGCTTGTGGGCCAAGAAACCTACTCTGTTTAAAGAATTTACTCTTTACCACTAACTATGGAAACTGTGCTTTGCCTCTCCCTACCTACCAGACTCAGGTTAACTAAACTAAGTCCATGCCTTGCAAGTTAAATCCGGAATACTAAACAAGCACATTTCGGGCATTATTTTTTGTTGAGAGTTTGCAAGTCAAAGATTTAATTAATTACTGTGGACCATCAACAGAAACTATAAAGTATTCCCAGAGTTAAATTAATTTTACAACAGGAGTAAAAAGGATACAGTTCATTTTGACTTAATGTGAACACACCAACAAACCTTAAAATAGGTCTTAGGCAGAGCCTCAGCAATTTTTGATTTTGCAACCGTGAGACTTATTGCAGAAAGATCTGTACTCTGTAATACTAAGATTTTGTAATCCATTGCACATAACATTCTTCCTCGCTTCCTCCATCAAGAAACACCTTATCGAGGAGGGACTTCAGTCATAAAAGTTCCAAGCTGCAACTTAAACCTCTGCTCAACAACTCACACACTTTGTTGTTGAGCATCGTTGAGCATCCATTTTTCACACATTTGGGAGCTTCTCTGAAAATAAAACTGCAGTGGGCTCTGATATTGAGGGTGAACTTCTGAAAGCTGAGAAATATATAGCCCTTCCCACTCAGAACCATCTATACCAAATTAACAGTCAGCTTGGAGGAGAAGTTCTCATAACAGCCTGATAACCACAGAGTCTTCCTAGTTCATCCAAAGAGCCATGAACATACTTACCTGGTTTTATATAATTGCTTGTCAAGCTAATCAGTGTTTTGATGGACAGCTAAGAAAAAAAACAACAAAACAAAACAAAAAAACCACCCCAGGCATAACACTATACCTTGGTCATTAACAGTCAGGGAGTGTATTATTTTTAACTATAATAGCTGAATCTATTTGGCCTCTGAAATTAATTTCAACACAGTTAAAAGAAGACTAGCCATCTTACAAAACCCCTTCAAGTTGACACACACTGTTGGCTCAATATGAGCCAACAGTGTGCACAGGTGGCCAAGAAGGCAAATGGCATCTTGGCCTGGATCAAGAAGAGTGTGTCCAGCAGGACCAGGGCAGTGATCATCCCCCTGGACTGGTGAGGTCACACTGCGAGTGCTGTGCTCAGTTTTGGGCCCCTCACTTTCAAAAGGACATTGAGGCTCTGGAGCAAGTCCAGCCAAGGGCAACGAGGTCAGAAAAGGTCTAGAACACATGAGGAAGGGCTCAAGGAGTTGGGTTTGTTTAGCCTTGAGAAGAGGCTCAGGGGTGACCTCATGGCTCTCTGCAACTACCTGAAAGGGATATTCTCCACAGACTTGCTGTTCTGAAGAATGAACATTGTATTTAGTACTATGGATGTTTGGTCAAATCTAAGGAGATTTTGAATACATAACACTTATGGATATATGCAGGAAAATTGCCAGTAGGCATCAGATATTGCCCTTTGCTTATGTTTTGTCAAATAACAAAAACAATATTTCCACAGACTCTGGAGGAATTGCCATGCTATTTGAACACAAGAATATTGACCTAACTATTACCAAAACCTTGGGATGGCACTTTTGCAGGGCACACATTGTTAGCAACAGCAGCAGCATGTTAAAACAGTACTCACAGTAACAGCAACAGAGGCTGCCCCTAATCCAGTTTATAGTTCAAAGAGGCAACAGGAACAAAGCGAAATTAATCTTTGCAAAGAAGAAGGGAAGAAGTGCTCCTCTGAGGAGTTTATAGTCTATATAAACAAAACCAGATGAGAAATGGAACAAGACAGTCAATGGAAACCGGCAGGGCTTCAGGGTTTTTTGGTTTTAATTATTTTTCTATAGAAAAAGTTATCTTTTCTATCACGGTGCAGCCAGTGGTTCCAGGGCCTGCAACACATGTGTCTTTCAGAAGAGAATTGATGCCATCAACTCTCTTCTGGGTAGAGTGGAGCTCTTTTAGCTCCTCTTTACACAAGTGCCTCAACTCCATTTGGCTGAACACATGTTTGAGGAGTAATTTCAGCCTCTAGTCTTAAGCATGATAAAAGATCATGGATTTTACTTCTCTCAAGTTATAAGACACAAAAATTACTACAAAAGTACACTGAGCATTTTAAAATATGTTTTAATTTTAATGCTCAACTCAAACTGTATTTAGCTAGATAACTGTGCAATGGTATTTTCAGCACTATTTAACTTTAAAAATACAAAATCGTACCAGCTTAGTTCCTCAAGAACTGTTTGTGTTTGTGCAAAGTTCTAATAAGGATAATACTCATCCTCATGCAGAGATTTAAAATACACACCCACAAAACCAAAATGTTTCAGAGCTTGGAAATCTAAAAATCAATTTTAAAAGTCAAATATAACTAATATATATGTTCCATGCCCTAAGCTGAAATGTACACCAAGGGCACACAGTGTTAAGATTTGTAACGTTGTTGTATGATTGCATAAACCTAAACTAGGATTTAGTTTCACTGATGAGACTTTTCAGGAGGTTCAGCGAGTGCTTTAATGCTTGTTAAGAAAAGAAAACTTGTCCCATTTGAGAACATCCATTACATTCCATGCTCCAAAATTTTAATGGAGAAAAATGAGCACAAAAATGAGTTTCTGCTTCTGACCGAGTCTTTCATTGATCAAGCATAAAAGATTCCTAGTTGCTAGTAGCATCTGTTTGACACCATTAGGCATTAGCTCCGTAAATAAGTATTTCCATAGCAACCAAGCATAGAATTAACTAAACAATGAAAGCGACACCATAGCAACTTGATTCAGAAATCAACTCTGTGAAAAATCACCTCATCCAAAAGCAAAATTCTACAACTAGATGAGGAATTAATTTATTGTAAAATACAAAAAAGTTTACATTACATATCCATTTCTTTCCATGACTGCCTTTCAAATGACTGATGCCAGATTCATTGGTTTTATTTCTAAATTAGTCCTTTGTAACAGCTTACAATCAATTAGCTTTTTTAATCCATGTAATTTAATGACACAAAAAACCAAACACAGCAGCATACAACCTGAATTCTTGGGGAGTTTATTCATTTATAATTTTTTCCCTCAAGTAGATGTTGAAAAGTAGTAGATTGTTGAAAAATAGGAGTTATGTTGTATTCAGCATGAACTAAAGGTGATGCAACCAAAGAATGACTCTCAAAGTAGAGGGAGAATTATTTGGATAACACAGAACAAAATTCTGTTGTGAAATGTTGCAGGCCAAAACAACAGCCACTTGAGTAGATGATTGTAATCAAGACAAAATACAGCACTCAGTATGACACTCAAGGCATTTAAAATCATGATGGTGTTTCTCCACTCGCTAAACCTTCCCATGAAAATAAATGGGACAGGAAAAAAACTGGGATATTTTTGGAATCCTAATACTTATCACTTCCTGACTCTATACACGATTTATTTATCCAAGGTTGTAAAATGGCCAATAGGTTGTGAAGTCTGCAGATAGCCACAATCTTTGAACAGAAACTGTGTGTGCTTTCACAGGTCTGAGGTTTGGATACATGTACTGCGGGAAACAGTCATATCCCCTACCCAGAGCCTCAGTTATTGACTCTCTACAGTCTTTTATGAAAGACATTACTTTTACCTTTTTAAGAAGCATAAAATCTTCCTTCAGTGAAGAGAGATTTGTTTCTACTTAATTGGTTTACTTTATACTATTCTATACATTAAGTAGTACCTGCAATATATTTGGCTGGACACATAAGAAGAACACTGGAACATGCAGGTGTTTGACCACTATAAAGTTTTCACCAGACTCCACAGTGTTCTGATCTGCCCTGCAAATACAAACCTTTGACAAGAGCTGTGCCTAAGTAAACTTTAACAAGTCGCTTCAGAGTCTTCACTTGTTTAGTTACTATTTTCAGTAACTTTGCCCTGAGCAGAGATACAAAAACAGGGCAAAAACACTTCCACTGTATGCTGAAGTTTCAAAGAAGCCTTCAGCAGGCTTATTCTTAAAGCTAAGACTACAGACTGCAAGGAGAAAAAATACTGTTTTGTTTGGTTGGGGTTTTGCTGGGGTTTTTTATATGTTTGTTTCATTTGCTTGTTTTTAAAGACATTCTACTTCTGCTTTTGTACCCAGGGGCATTAGCAGGTCTGCTGCAGAGAGTTTTCAGTTTTCTTATTGCTTCTTATATTTGATATGATCTTCTTTTATGTATATATATATATATAT
>NW_008691865.1:0-529 GCF_000695815.1 Acanthisitta chloris
TAAACAATACTAGGCCCAGTATAGAACTAGACTGTGCAAGAAGGACCCAGGGAATTACTAGCCAGTCAGCCTCCCCTCAATTCCTGGAAAGGTGATGGAGCACCTCATTCTGGAGGCCATCTCTAACTACATGGATGACAAGAAGGTGATCAGGAGTAGTGTGCATGGATTCACTAAAGGTAAATCATGCTTGACCAATCTGATTGCCTGCTATAATGAAACAACTACCTGAATGGATTAAGGGAGAGCAGTGGATACTGTCTACGCAACTTCAGCAAGGCTTTCAACACTGTCTCTCACAATATCCTCATAGGGAAACTCAGGAAGTGTGGACTGGATGGTGAGGTGGATTGAGAGCTGGCTGAGTGGCAGATCCCAAAGGATCATGATCAGTGGCACAGAGTCTAGTTGGAGGTCTGTCACTAGCAGTGTCCCCCAAGGTTCAATACTGGGTGCAGTATTGTTCAAGAGTAGTTTTAACTGATAAATGCGATACTCCAGTGAATGTGTCCTGGGTTGCAGTGTGGGG
>NW_008691866.1:0-1799 GCF_000695815.1 Acanthisitta chloris
TGGCCTGGATCAGGAACAGCATGGTTAACAGGATCAGGGTGGTGATTCTGCCCCTGTACTCGACGCTGGTGAGGCCACACCTTGAGTACTGTGTGCAGTTCTGGGCCCTCAGTTCAGGAGGGATATTGAGGTGCTGGAGCAGGTGCAGAGAAGAGCAACGAGGCTGGTGAAGGGACTCGAGCACAAGTGCTATGAGGAGAGGCTGAGGGCACTGGGATTGTTTGTCCTGGAGAACAGGAGGCTCAAGGGAGACCTTGTCATCCTCTACAGCTGCCTGAGAGGAGATTTTAGTCAGATAGGAGCTGATCTCCTCTCCCAGGCAACCAGCAGTAGGACAAGAGGGCACAGACTCAATCTCTGTCAGGGGAGGAAGAGATTTTTTTTACAGGGAGAGTAATCAGGCATTGGAATGGGCTGCCTGGAGAGCTGGTGGATTCAGTGTCTCTGGAGGTTTTGAAGATGATGTGGCACTTGGTGCCATGGTCTAGTAACCATGGTAGGTTTGCACTTGATCTTGGAAGTCTTTTCCAACCCGGTGGATTCTGTGAGTCTACGATATTCTTTTTTGTGCCCACTGCCAACATTCATGCTTTGCCTTGCACCCTATCTGGCACTTTCATGCTGTTTCTTGCAACCTCACTCTTCCTTTTGCCCTTGCACTTCTCTCCATTCATGGGCTTTCTCTCCTGTCCACACTCTTCCTGTTTCTTGCAGACATGCTCCCGCTTTCTCAGCTTCTCTCTTTCTCCATTCTACTTCTTTCTCTTCCCCTGTCACTGTCTCTTCTTTCCTACTCTCTGGTTTTGTTTCTTCTTCTTTCTCTTTCTCATGTTGTCCCCTTTTCCTCTCTTTCTCACATGCACTTCCTCGTGTGCATTCATTCTTTGTTGTACATGATCATGCTTTTCCTTGCTTACTGGCTCTTTTATTCCCTCCCATGCACCAACACACCCTTATTGTGCCCTTGTACCCTTTCTCATAGCCATGCCCCCATTCCTATAATGTTAGTCTCTCTTGAGCTTGCAGTCTTTCTCACAGCATTCTTCTTGCTTTTTTGTGTTCTTGTGCTCACTTTCTGTCCCACATCACCTCTCTTCCGTAAACATTCTGGCTGATTAGTGCACTCTGCCTCCCTCACAATCTGTCATTCATGCTCCGTCACTGTCTGCCTTGCTGCTTTCCCTCTTTCCTTCTCTTACACCCTCTTCCTCTTTCCTTCCTTTCTCTCATTCTCAATTTGTCATTTTCTTTCTTTTCTTCTCTCTCCTCATATTATTTTGTCCCCTTTTGTCTGGGCCTCTGTCTTTTCCTCTCTATCATTCTTTAATCTGTTTACTCTAAAGCTCTCTTTCTTGTCCTCATTTTTGCGCCCTTCCCTGTTCTAACAACCTTGCTCTTTCTTTCATGCTTGCTCTCCCTTGTTTCTTGGACACTTGGTCTTTTTCTTGTGCCCTCATACCCATGTGTGTCTTCCTCATGTGCATGCTTTATCATGAAAGCTTTCTGTCTCTCATTCTTGAGGGCTTCCTTTCCTGGGGACCTGCCTCTCCCCCCACCCTCTCCATCCTTGTCAAGAATGCTCTTGTCTTTGTCCTTTAACCACCCTCCTTTCTTGTGACCTCACATCCTTTCTCTCAACCTCATCCTTGGTCTTTCTCATGCTCAGCCATTTTTTCATGCATGCTTTCCCCTCTTCTGCCATATTGTTTCTCTTGGTTTCTGGTGTGGTGCCTCTCTCATTCTCTTTTTGAGCTTTATCTCCCTGCTCTGTTCTGTCTCCCCGTATTTCTTTCTCTTTC
>NW_008691866.1:1827-3815 GCF_000695815.1 Acanthisitta chloris
TTTTTGCCTCCCCCGACTCTCTCCTTTCACTGTTCCTTGCTCTCTTTCTCACCTTTTTATCTCTCTCATGCTTTCTCTTTCACATGAGCTCTCTTTTTACGCTTCCATCTCTTAATTAAATACTATTTTCAACAAAGTCATGTATTGTTCCCTATTGGGGGAGAATTATATGGCTACATTTCACATAGCAGAGTCCTGGAAGTGTGTAACAAGGTTACCCACTTTGTCCTCTTCTCATGACTTCACTCTCTTTTGCACCCTCATGCCCTTTCTCCCTTGCTTGAGACTTCAGTCACACATTCTCATGCTTTGGTGCTCACTTCTTGCACATTTTCTCCCTCTTCCCTGAGAGCTGTCTTTCTCACAAACATTGCCTTTCCACCTTGCACACACTTGCCATTTCTCACATACACACCCTTTCTCACAAGTTGTCCTGCTCTTTCTCATGCTCATCCCCATTCTCACACCCTCTCTGTCTCATGGTCTTGGACTGTCTTCCCAATTCTCATGGTCCTACCCCTTCTTTCACAATGCTATTCTAACACAGTCTCTCATGCCCATACCCTCCCGTTCTTGCACACGCCTCGTTCTCTTTCTTGACAATCTATTTCACACACCATCTCTTCCTCACGCGCATTCTCTGTGCTATTCACATGATCTCTCTCTCTCCTTTTAAACTGCCTCGTGATCTCTCCTACTCATTCCCTCCTTTTTTCCCCTCTCTCTCTTGTTCATTCACTCACTGTTTCCACATTTTTTCTCGCATAGTATATCCAGCATCCATCCATTTACTCTTTTGTGTCTACTCTTTTTATCAGGCCATTACAACTTTTCTTGTACCAGTGTTTGTTTTCTAACACCATTGTGCCATTTGTAGTGACCTCATACCCATTCTTGCACTCTCACATTCCCTTTTTCTCATGCCCTCATGCTTTCTTACCTGTGCCTGCTTTTTCTTTTGCATGCCATATTTTCCCAGCACACTCTCTCTCACATTCTCTCTTCCTCTTTCTCACACTCTCCTGTCTTTCCCTCATGTGTGCACTTTCTTGCAGCCTTGTTCATGCATGCTTGCACTCTTGTGCACACTTCCTTTCTCAAGCACTTGCCCTTTCTCATGTTCTTGACATTCTTGTGCTCCTGCTCTACCCTGTTTGCTTGTCTTCTTGTGCTCTCATGCTGTCTTGCCTTCAACCCTGCTCTTTCTTGCCCCCACCCTTTCCTGTGCCCTCCTGCTTGCTCTTTCTCACATGAGCATTCTCTTTTATGTGGGGATTCCCTCTTATGTATTCTTGTTCTGTCTTTCACTCATGTTTGCTTTCTTATTCTCTCTTTCTCATGCACACTTCCTTTCTCACATGCTTACTCTGTCTTGTATGCAGGCATACCTTCTCACGCCCTCTCCTTTTCTCACCTTGATTTTCCTCACCTTTGTTTTCTTGTGCCCTCACACTCTATCTCACAACCTTATGCTTGATCTTTTCCACACCTTTGTGCTTGCTTTATCACTCCATTTCTCTGCCCCATTCCTTGTGCTGTCTCCCTCTTTATTTCTTGTGCATTCCCTTTCTGGAGTGCTCCCCCTTACTTGTGGCCTTACTTCTTTTATTCCCTCCCTCGTTCTAGAACCCTCATTCTTCCTCACGCATGCTTACTGCTTCTCATGCAACCATGCTCTTACAGGCTTTATCCCATTCTTGTGCTTTCCTTTCTTGTGGCCACCTCTTCCCATGCCTTCACACTCACTGTTTCTCATGTGGACTTCCCTTCTCATTCAATCTTTCTTTCTTATTTGATCTTTCTCGTGCATTCTTTCTACCCCTCCCCCCGTCATCTAGCACTTTTTCTAGTACACATTTTCTCTATCTAGATGTCACCTTTCCTCTTTCTCATCTTAATTACCTTTCACTCTTTCTTGCTCTCTTGCTCCATCTCATGCCCGTCTCACAACTCCCTCATCTCCCTGCCTCCACCTCTGCCATGCTCAC
>NW_008691866.1:3842-39519 GCF_000695815.1 Acanthisitta chloris
ACATTTGCTCTTTCAAGATATTGGTACCCTCTTTTGGCCACTCCTTTTCTCATGTCCTCACTCTCCTTCTCTTGCCTAGTCTGTTCCTTATACCTTCAATTTCTTTCTCACAACCTTTCACTCTTTCTTGTAACCTTGTGGTCTTTCCTGCAACCATGCACTTGCTCCTCCCATGACACCATGCTCACTTTCTTCTTCATGACATCTCTTTCACACAACTTTCCATATATTATCTTTCTTACACACTATTTCCCTCTTTATTTTGTGGTCTTTCCCACACACTCTTGTGTGTATGCACTCACCCTTTCTCATGCTTTTGCTTTTTTGCTCACTTTCTTGTCCATACCCTCCCTTTCTCACACCCTTGCTCATTTCCATGTGCTCAATCTTTTTAGTGCCCTCCCTCTCTTGTGTGCTCACTTTCTCATTCTGTAGCTGTTCATATGCACTTGCTATTTCCCATGCACTTACTCTCTGTCTCACACACTCATGTGCTTCCTCCTGCACTCACACCCTTTCCGTGCCCTTATGTTCACTCTTCCTCAGGCAAACTTTCTCTTTCTCATCCAATATGTGTATCATGCTCTTTCTTGTCCTCTCCCACTCTCACTCACAGTTCCTCTTATACACTTTCACACATTCCTTTCGTCTCCCTCTCATCTCTCCTTCTCTTCTTCACCCCCTCCCTCTTCTCTGTGCTTGTTTGTTCTTGTGCACTTAGTTTTTCATGTGTTCTTTCTCACGTGCACTCACGCTTTCCCATGTGCTCCAGTTCTTGCATGCATCCTCTTTTTCATTCACTTTTTACTTCTTATGCCCTCACTCTTTTACATGGACTTGCTTTTTTCTGCACACTTGCTTTTTCTTACTTGCCCCACATTTTCTCACACCTTTGAGCTCCATCTTTCTCACACAAGATTTCTCTCTTCCTTGTGTGAGCTTTCTCACACTTTCCCTTTCTTGAGCACTAGTTCTCACATGCCTCCCTTGTGCTCTTTCACCTTTCTCTCCCATTGTCTCTCCTTCTCTCTTCCTGTCTCCCTCTGCTCTTATCCCTGCTCTTTACCTCCCTTCCTCCATTCTCTTTGCCCATCTTCTTTGGCTCTCTTTCTTGCCCTTTTCCTCCCCTCCCTCTCTATTCTTTCACTGTTCCTTGCCCTCTCTTTTTTCTCCCTTTTTATCTCTCGCATGCTTTCTCTTTCATGAGTTATCTTTTATGCTTCCATCTCTTAATTAAACAGTCTCTTCACCAAAGTCATGTATTATTCCCCATGGAGGGAGAAGTATATGGTTACATTTTACATTGCAAAATCCTGGAAGTGTGTAACAAGGTTTTTAAACTCACTATTTTTGTCTAGAAATTCTCATTCCACAACTTCAGACACGGAGCCTGACGTTTTTGTCTAGAAATCCTTATTCCACAACTTCAGACACGGAGCCTGAACCATCATTGCCATATGGCAAAATACTTACTGTAGTAACAAATACTATTCTTATGAATAAACACAGTTGCTGTTGAATCCCAGGCTCAGCTGGCTGTTAGGAGCACATCCTTGTCTAGTGTGCTTAACATACCAGGCACCACCTTCTCAGGAAGCATTTAACTCATTAGTCCCTAGAATAAATTTAAGTATGTAACTTGAGTATTTTCAAGAGGTTCAACACGTGATATTTCTCCCAAAACATTTATCTTAGCTTATCAGGTCTCTAGCAGACTGAAGCAAATAAAGACCCATAGATAAACAGTGCTTGCAAAAATTAGTCATGTCTTGGAACTGCTGCTTCATCAGTCAACAATATTGTCTGTAAATGTTTTACATATTAACATTTACATATTAACAATATAGCTTTAAATATAAATCTGTCTTTATCTTCTGTACTAAAGGAACAAATGCTTTTAAATAATATTATACCATGTTAATTTCAATGGTGTTGCTCTTCTGTAAGTCATACTGCTTTAAATTTGATTTATTCCTGAATTAATGCAGTTAACATCAGTGATCAAAATTCACTGGGAAAATATTCAGCACAGATCAAAATGGCAGCATCTAAACTCCAGGATCATCAGTTAGAGTGTCTTTGAGTTTGCCACCTGCTTTCATTTAATTCTTGAATTAAGAAATGGCAGTCTGTACATATAATCCTGGCTCTTGAAGTTGTGGGATAAATGTGAAATTCTTAGTTTCTATTAAAATATTTATATTCTTGTGTTTAGAGAAAAAGAACATTACATGTACATTACAACATGGAGTTCAAAATTTTTGAATGAAAATGCAATATATTTTTGATTCTAGCAATTATCATTATTTTTAAGGCCTAAATCATGATTTTCAAATTCTGGGCAACATTATTTCTGTTTATTTCTAAGGAATAGGGTTACCTTTCTACATCAAATTAACCCTTTTTCTTGTAAAGAAGTACTAACTATAAAACATTTCTATAGTTGATATAGAAATTTTCATGGTCTATAGTTTTCATAGGAATTTTCATGGAATGTTCAAGTGGAGATATACACCTGATTTGCTTCTTCTGAGCAGATAGTATTCATTTTTGCAGTATCTTTAGCTTTGCAGCTGTCCATCTGTGGCATCTAAGTCATGATATTGTGAACTTCAGCATTTGGGTACTTACTATAATCAGTTTTTATATGAGGTTTTCAAGATGAGGCTGGATGTGGCACTTAGTGCCATGGTCTAGTAATGACAGTAGGGTTGGGCTTGATGATCTTTGAGGTCTTTTCCAACCTGGTTGATTCTATGATTTCAAAAGACAGGGGATGAAAAGTGCAATCTATTTTGGAAATTACAGAAACTTCCTGATTTTAAAATATTTATTATTTTAATGTGTTTACAAGTATCCATCTTTGAAAATCTGTTTAAATGTATTTTAGGAGGGCTCAATGGACAGCTTATATGAGCCTGTCCCAGAACATCAAGAACCCAAGGATACAACTACTACTGACAGCCGGACTAGCTCTCCAGTGAGGACACGTGTGAACAGTGGACCACCAGAAAGGTCTATGTCTTTGGTAAGTAACATTTAAATGCAAAGTATGCAACATATTTTGCAAAAAACTATGGCTCTGTATGTGAGCACATGTATGTTCTACTGGCTTATCTGCCACTTTGAACTATTCAGGCTCTCTAGAGCCACTGTTCAAATCTCATCTCTGTAGCCAATGACCTGATTTCTGTCCAGTCTTAAGAAACACTGTTGAAAAACAGGTCATGAGTTTCTCTAGAGCTAGCAGCAAAGGGAGATTAGTGCAGCTTCACTGTATGATGGAATTTCTCTTTGCAAGTAATAGCATATGAAAATGCTGGGTACAGATATTGGTATCGTTTGTCTCTAAAGGACATATGGTAGCTGTGGTTATCCTTTTTATTAATAATAAATAAAAAGCACTTCTAAAATGTGGATTGTATAAATTTTGTAATTGATGGGCTCTGGAATAACCTTTACAATTTACCAGACCTCATTAGGCAAACATGTGAAGGTGGTTGTCTTCTAGGTTTTGAGGTTTTTTTCTTCCTAAATGATGTTACCCTACTTAATCCTTTCTTAGTTGTGTGTTATTGGCATAATATATAATTGAGACTTTGACAAATACTTTAACATAGAAAGTTAAATTTCATAATTTTATTAACTTCAGAATCTCTATTCCCTATTTTACAATATGCCTTCATTTATAATTACTATCTCTATATATAACAACTATATATAGACTATATATAGCAGTCTGGTGATTATACAAAGAGAAAACAGAGTGCTCATTGTTCAAAGGAGACTGTCCTCCCTTCAGATATTATTATGCCAACCTTTATCCACGTGCACTCTGGGTTAGGTATCATGCACCTATGCAGCTGATGGGCCTATGGTTTACACATGGGATGTGTGTGAAGAAAGTGGTGGAGCTGATGGGATAGGAGAATGCCTAGGGAATTGTGGCTAGCACTTATTTAATTGCTAAAGGAATGGAAATAAATTGTTCTTCTGAGACCCTTCTGTAACCAACTCACTCTCTGCATGTCCCTCTCTTCCAAATAATCATCTTGGGGATTTATAAAACTGTCCTGGTTTTGAGACTGTATCAGTGCAAAAATCTGAAATGATTCCTCATAGCATCAGCACAAGTCTATGAACCTGGCTCTAAAATGTTCCTCCGTTATAATTTTACTGCAATAGGTGGGAGATGCTCTCCTCAGTGACAGGGTTTTCCCCATGATCAGGTTGTGACATTGTTACTATAAGAACAAGCCACCTCTACAGTGTTCCAGCCATGAGTATTTAATTATGGTTGTGAAATAATGGCTGTAACCTCATCCTGGCGTGTTTGTAGTACCTCAGTTGTGGGAAGCTCTAGCTATTTGGCTAGGGCTGTGTTACACCACTGTATTGAAGCATGCTATTCTACACACCTGATGTCTAAAGGTGGACCTTATACTACAGGTCTTACATCCATTCAGTCTTTTTCCCCTTCGTTGTGACTACAAACCAACATAATGACTACTACACTAATATTTCCTTGGACAATAGGTGTTTAACTGCTAGGAGCAGTATTTAGACGAAGTAAAAGTAAAATGAAAAAAAATCAGATCTGTTTTTTGGTTTGTGCCCAGAATGTGGCATATGATGTCCTAATAGACTTTGCAAAAGATAGCTACTAGAAATTGCAATTTCTCTCCCAATGTATGGTAAAGGTACATCCATAGCACTGTGCTCTGCTATGGTTTTCACAATGTTTAAGACTAAGAAAACTGCAGTGGTTGTGTTCATCAGGCTTTCTGTTTCTTGCTTTTTCTTTGTTTATTCTGTTTTTTGATTTGGCAACTTCAGATTTTCCTTGTATTAGCATAGAGTTAGGCTTCATAAATTAACTGGCTAAATAAAAATAATCAATCTGTCCAATACAGAACTTTATTTTCATGAAGCCAACATAGAGAAGCAGAGTTGCTACTAATATAAGACAAGAAAATCTTGTACATTAATCTGAACAAATTGTAGCAAATCATCTGTCACATTGCTTGGTGCTGCTCTTTGTGGGATGGCACTGCATAGTCCATGAAGATACATGTATACTAGTGAACAGAAATATCCAGCACTTTTGGTGTCTGTTACCTCTTATCATAGATTTTTGTTTTCTTAAAGGGAATATTTCAATGATGTCACATTTATTCATCACTAAATATAAAGTTCCTCATCAATAAAAACAATGCTGAATGGGTAAGCACACTGTTGGCTCACTAGGTATTAACTAGAAGCTCCCTAAGACTGGCTGTGAGTTTTATTTTCTGTTTTGAGAGAATATTCAGCTCAGCACCTAACTAAAAATAACGGCTGGATGCTGTGTCACTGTGTTGTCTGTAGAATCAACATGATTATTTATAAAATACTCTCTAGAAATGGAAAACAAGATTAGTGATGACGTGTCAGCAGTAAGACCTATGGAAAAATGTAGCTAAGGCCGAAAGACTGTGTGTAATCTTATCTGCTATTTCTAGCATGTGAATTATTAGACCTACACCTTGGATGAAGTCGTTAAGCTTATTAACTGAGGCCATTTGTACTTCTCTCCCATTTTTAATTCCATCACTTGGTTCCAGGCTTCAGGGAGGCCCCCACAGCATGATAAATTCAGAACATTATTGGCTCCATTTAGCCATCCATCATATTCAGTAACACATGTACTTAAGTGCACTGCTAAGTACATATGGGCTCGGTGTATGTTCAAATGGTTGGCTGAAGCATGGCAGATTCTACAGAGCTGTTAAATCTCCTAAGGGTGAAGCAACCTGGCACAGCACACTTCCTCCTCATGAAGCTTTGCCCCCGTCCTTTTTCCCCATACACCTTCAACAGGGCAGGCATACAAGGTGTGCTGCCCTCAACTTTAAAAAGGCAGACTAGGGCTAGAGAAAATTTTTCCTTATACTGCAACAAGTTATTTTCTTGCAGTTATCTTGTCCGTTGTGATTTGTCCTAATCATAGCTAGGCTGTAACTTTCTTCTGAAGATGTGGGAAATATATGATACTGTGGTCACTGAAGATTTGCAGGACATAATTCTGTGAATATACTCTTTAGGCACCTTTTTTTTTTTAACCATGGCTTTTTTTGCTCCTGGCCAAATATCTGCCCAAATGGCACATCCTGGATGAAGAATGTACACTGTTCTCTTTCATAGAACTTGAGAGACCTGTTTGGTATACATAATGATTTGCATGGGATGTTCCCACTGTGGGTGCCTGTGGTACTGTCTGGGGCCTGACACACATACTTGCCTTTTGGTTTTAATCCTCTTGGAGAATTGGTCTGTTAGCTTTGTGGTTACTCTGCTGGTTGCTCAGTTTCAGTCATATTCTCAAAGAGAAAGAAAAATAAATAGTTTTATTGAGTTGCTTTTGGATTTAATATGTATTAAATCTGAACTGGACCTTCCTCAGAAATAGCTGGTATCATAATGAATCATATGGGTACTCTTCACCTGTAACTATGCTATTAATTGGGAAACTGATTTTCTACCTCTTGTAGCTTGCAGTTAAAGTCTTCTACCTCATGAGCTGTCTCAAGCTTCTCAAGAAAAGAGTTTTCAGTATTAAAATTATTTTAATGTATTTCCTGTCAGACTGCAATCACCAAAATGTTATGAGATCCACATATTTTTCCTCTGCTGACCATGATACGATTGACTATGCTTTATATCTGAAAAGTGCCAAATAATTTATCAGTCTTTCTAATTTGTTGCTAGGAAAATAACAATCAGTTGTGATACCTGCTTTAACCTGCGGTGTTATAATTGGCATTTGATTTCAGTGAGGGAAAGAAGATGGCTAGTTATCTGAAATGATCATTTTCCTCTTTGTAAGTTTTAACAGACACAGGTGCTCTAGCTTTCTCAGCCAGTTTGGAAATATCAGAGGGACTAATTCAATTCCTTAATTCAGAGTTGTTTGATAAAATCAGGGAGGAAAGGACTTTATCAATAATTTCATCATGCTGATTTTCCACATGTGCAGTTTGTTTCTAGGAAAGAGATTGTTCACATTTGGGATAGGAAAGGAAATAATTGTTCCCATAAACAAGACAATTACATGGAGAATGTGAAGAGTAGAGTCTGGATGAACCTTCATTTACATTCTAAGATAAAACATGTTTCTGTAAAACTGGCATCAGATTAAAGTTACGTACAATTTTAAATGTAGTCAAATGCCAAGCATCAGATTAAAGTTACATACAATTTTAAATGTAGTCAAATGCCAAAAATATACTTTAAAAAAAAAACCAACCAGAAAACCCCAAACCAACCAACCAAAAAACCCCAAACTAAACCAAAACTAAAAAACCACAAAGTTCAGGAAGCATCTGGACAATGTTTGTAGGCATATGGTGTGATTCTTAGGGCTTGTCCTGTGTAAGGCCAAGAGTTGGACTCAGTGATCCTTGTGGGCCCCTTCCAAATCCATATATTCTGGGATTCTGTGAACAGTAATTTATTCTTGTACCCCAATTTAGTCAGCTGATTCAGAAATAGCAGGAAGAGTGTGTTGAATGAAAGGTGCCATTTTTAAATGCCCATTTACACCCACTATCATATTTCATTTTGGCATTGCATCCCATGATATCCACTGAACGCAGAACCCGCTATCATATTTCATTTTGGCACTGCATCCCATGATATCCACTGAACGCAGTTAAGTTATCACCTCAGGGTATGATATACTGTCATTGATGTAATTTTGCTGGACTTTAGGAAATGGATACTGAAGAATTAGTTTCAAATCATGGAGCAAAACATTAAAACCATGTTTCATGGTCCACACCAGGTGTTGGGTATATGAAGATATCAACTAATAGTCTTTCTAGGCATATGGCCACACTGGGGTTTAGAGAGGATGGTGTCTTCAATTTTTCCCCTGGATCATATAGAGATTTTGACTTACAATATCCTTTGGTCTCTGACCTCCGTGCATAATGCTTCCTTTAACAAGCCTCTTTGAAACCAAATATTTGATATTTTTAATGAGATGTTGGCACTACCCCTTGAAATAAACTTCATAATCACTTTTTAAACATTTTTCAACTTCTCTATGTGTTTTTGCCCTTCATCAAGTCTTTTTTTTGAGCTATTGAAAAGATTTGTCCCAAGTCCAAAATGTTGGGGGTTTCTTTTAGCAAGAAGTTTATCTTGCATTGCTTACATTATTTGAAAGTGGATGATAAATTCTGTATTCTCTTTTGATCTGCACACAGCATCTGTGAACAAACTGACACTGCCAAAAAAAAAAACCTATCTGGAAACTACATGGATTCACAAATATCTGTGATAAAAGGACCTCCTACACTCAACTAAAATTACCTCAGTGCAATAAAACAGCCTTTTCTTAATGCACTCTCCTGAAGAATCTTAAAAAAAAAATCTATGAGGGGAAAAGGATAAAATGTTCAATTATGCACTTCCACTGTTTTATGTAGCATGTTTTGCTTCTCATCAAGGAACCTTTTAAATTACTGTGGTCAGAGTCATGCAGATGTAGATAGTGTTACCTGAAGGAAATAAATTAAACATAATAATATGAGAAATAGGTCCATACTGTCAAGTTTTCATACTCACAAAATAATGAATGTTGTGGGGGTTTTTTTAATGTCTCATTGCAGATTGAAGTGGCAACATCATGGACATTTTTATCTCAGTTTTTGTTTTCCAGGCTGGAAGAAATAGCATGAAAGTTATACAGTGCTTTGATATTCTGTCTCAGGAGATATCAAAATAGTACAAGGATCAGAGATCTCTTCTGTCCTAGCATGATATCCTCGGGTTTTCCCACAGTTAAAATTAACTTCAAGTCCCTGGCTAACTGTGACAACAAACAGGTGTTGAGCTCTTTTGGCGTTATTTACCTTGTTCATTCTCTCAACAGCTCTGTAACTCTTCCTTTCGACATCTTGTCAGGGTGTATGTATTGTCTGTGTCCTGAGGACCGTGTGCTCTTGCATCTAGGCCAGTGTTTGATACTGATGGTCCCCCTCAGAGCTTTGCCAGGCTGACTTACACAACTTTCAATTTTATTTGCAGAGTTTTCTGCACTCTTCCACATTCTGCTGCATGTAATAGGCTTACAAAATCTGTGTCCCATGTGCCTCAGAAATACACATCCCATTGTAATATGTGGGTATTTTAATCCTCATAAAATTTGAAAGAATCATACTATGGAATAAATATGAGATTCATTCTTGGGGTATGAGTATGGTTCTCTGTTTTTTCAAGGGTATTATGTTTGCCAGCTTCATGGGAGTCATGGATATCCGGATAGATAACTACATATAATGTCTGCTGCACCGTGTCCTCCACAGCTTCAGCTGTTAGAAAAAGACTGGAAATGTTAGTGGATATTAAAAACATGCATAAAGGGTACATAATTGCCTTTTCAGTGACAAAAATATTGTATTTGGATTAAACATTTTAGATTTTCATAGACTTTTTTTTCTGTCTTTTAAAAGGATTTTCCTGACTTTGAGAACACAGTGACCAAAAAAAGAAAGTAAGTTGAGACCAGTTCAAGGTCTACACAGTGTCACTATGTTTGTCTGTACCTTTCATCCTTGTTGTTTTATTAATGTTTGCCAATGTTGCTTTGATTTTCACAGAGTACATGTATTAATGTTGCAGTTGAAAAGCACATAACAAGCTTGTAATGCATTACTGAAGCTCTTTTGCCATGATTATTTTCATGGACACAAAGCTTCCCTCCAAAATATCAGAACCAGGACAGCTAAAATCAAATGCAGTTAATCTGAGCTTGGTTTAACCATATGTGTGCTTTTCTGAAAGATTGAAGTGGTAACCTATTTTATAGCATGTTTGCACCATTGACCTGATAATCTCCTGAAGAGTTTTTTTTTGCTAGTGTTTTTAATCCAAGTGAAAAATTAGTTTGCAAAATGATTCGGATCAAGCAGGTCAGACAGTATTTTATGAATTATATTTGTGACAGTAGCATACTCTGCATCCATTTGTTACAACACAATGCTATCGATTGGGTTAATGATTAATATATGTTGGCAGGCAGAGGAATTTATTTTGAAAATTCCTTTTTGGCTTCAGGTTGAAGTCTATTGCATTACTGGTCTCCTTCAGATGAAATCTGAAATCCTGCCTAATGGAATGATAGAGACAGGTCTTATCTGTCTGCTGTGACAGACATGAAAATCCCTGGAGTTTTTGTTGGGTTTTGGTTTTTTCCATTTTTAGGTGGGGCTCCACTACACTCAGAACATCAATGTTATCTATGTCTATTGTTAAGAAATCTCAAAATAGATAAAGATTTCTAAGAAAATCAAGAGCTCTTTTGTCTTAAGTAACAGTCTTTGTCTCTGGTCATCTGATAAAACCACTAGTAACTTATCAGCTGCAAACACAGAGATGTATGCAATCAGAGCTGTGAGATCTCAACTACCTGCCAGCAGCCAGGACCCTGTGAATGTGCCCCCAAAACTTCATTTATTAAAGTATGGCCATAACTATTGTTTATGGTTTTGTCAGCATTCTCTAACACTTTAATGGAAGACAAGCTACTGTGTAGGCCTTTCCCAAGGTTTACCCTACCAAGTTCTACCAAACAGGATACATTAACCTGGGAGCCTAAAAGTGTCTTGCTTAGATCAGAACCAAGCCTGCCTCAGGAATGGTAGTCTAACTGTCAAATTTTACAATGCAAATAAAATTATTCTATTTGAAACCTAATCCTATTCTAAATGAATTATCAGAATTTAGAAGGTGGCTGAGATCATTTGATTGATCAGAAGAAAAAAATAGTAAGCTAGATGAAAATAATTTAATTCAACGTGAAAAGATTTTGTAATTAAAATTATTTCATTGAGTGTTCAGCCATCACTATCGTCAAATTTTACAATGCAAATAAAATTATTCTATTTGAAACCTAATCCTATTCTAAATGAATTATCAGAATTTAGAAGGTGGCTGAGATCATTTGATTGATCAGAAGAAAAAAATAGTAAGCTAGATGAAAATAATTTAATTCAACGTGAAAAGATTTTGTAATTAAAATTATTTCATTGAGTGTTCAGCCATCACTATCCTATCCCACTCAGCATGATACCTCCACTGCAGAAATTTGCACATTCGCCTTTTCTGTAGATACGAAGAATGTGAATGAGGAATTATCCTTCTCTGTTGCCAGCATGATACCCCCACTGCAGAAATTTGCACATTCACCTTTTCTGTAGCTACGAAGAAAGTGAATGAGGAATTATCCTTCTCTGTTGCTTAGAATGGGGCAACAAGGAAGCACCACATCATATAGAGTAGCAGAAATAAAATAAACAGAAATATGGCATGTTAAGACAATAGGAATTGTATCCTGGAACTCTGAAAGCAAAGAAAATTAAATAATTATATACAAGTGGTGTTAAAAGGAACTAGAGTGGGTACAGATTAGTTCCTCTTGCACAGGAAACCCTTCAGTACCTACATGCCTCAAGTTTGGAGAGAGACCTCAAGATATGTGCTTTTTCCCTTCTGCTGCTCATGAAGTTTGGAGAGAGATCTCAAGTTATGTGCTTTTTCCCTTCTGCTGCTCATTGTCACAGATTACAGAGTCTTCTGTCTCATCTAATACAATCTTCTGTCTTCATCCTCTAGCTCATAAACTACTATTTATTGGGTTTTTAACAGATAAAGTGAAGCAAATTAATTTTTTTTTGTTCTGTAAAGTTAGCATATTGTTTAAGTCATTGTCTATAAACTACTGACCACAGATGGAAACATGAGTTAGGACTGCTCCTTGATGTTGATGTAATTGTGCAAAAAGCTCAAGGTTTACTAGAGCAATAAAATGTCACTTAAGGTCATGGGGTTGATATGTTCATATGCAGCTCTTTGGTTCAATCCATTATTATGTAACCAAACTTCAGACAATAATTTCATGATATGTTCATATGCAGCTCTTAGGTTCAATCCATTATTATGTAGCCAAACTTCAGACAATAATTTCTAAAAGTTGATATGTTCATATGCAGCTCTTTGGTTCAATCCATTATTATGTAACCAAACTTCAGACAATAATTTCTAAAAATTGTAGGACAGTTCACATCATGTCTAAAGAAAAGTATCTCGTCTTTTCTTCTTGATGGGTTCCTTGATTGAGTCATGAATTCTTCATTACATAAAGAAACTTAAGTAACATATTTTCGCAGAATGAAACCTCAGATGCTTTCAGAGCTTTGTGTGGCATGTGGGAGTAGATGATTGGGTGAATAAGACAAGCCAAGTAACTCCAATTAAAGCCAGTGGGAATTGCACAGCTAAATCCCTATGCCCTGCTTTGAAGAATTAGTTTGAAAATACCCATATTTGATTAAATGTGCTTTAATTTTTTTTCATTCTGACTTTCATCTAATGGTAAATTCTTTTAATTCTTTTAGATCCATCCAGAAGTCCATGTCTGAAAATGAAGCATTTGGTTAGTAGCTGCTTAAATCATTTACCATATACTCGCTAATCTCAGAGAGCCAACTTTAATTAAAGGTCTGATTTGCTTTACAGTTGTTGGAGAAAATGCAAAGGAGAGGAAAACATACAGTTAAGCCATCAATATAGTGTCCCCCCTTCCCTGCTTTTCACAGATACACTTGTAGGTAGATATTGAAAACAAACTAGTTAACCGTAGAAACCACATTGAAATTAAAGCACCTGTTATGGGACAACATTTGAAAAACTCAGCATGTTCAGTGCTTCTTTAATCATTTTAATAAAAACTTGAAATAGCTCTGATCTGATAAAATTCAGATCCTCACCACTTCCCATTTTAAACTACTTTATGACAGCTTTCACAGACAAGTTCACCAAAGAAGAAATTCAGGTGGTTTATTTTTTTTAACCCATCCTGAAAGTATTATTTTCTACATTTGTTCAATGGGTTTGTAAATCCTCTATAGGAAATAATCATCAGCGTCTTCAAAAGTAAAAGTTCCTTTTATTTTTTTTTCAGTGAGAGCTTCCTGTTAACATGCTTTCATTTATTCTTTGGAGTTTTGGTTTAGTTGTTGTATCTAGTCCTTGCTGAGTAAAAGGGTTATTTTATCTGCATGTAATGATGCAGCTCTATTTCACAACAACATCTCAGATAGATGAAAGCTCCCCTGTGTTAAGGCTTCACTTTATAGCCCTGCACTGCAAAGACTTTCATGCAGAACTGTATCATTTGGTCTGCAGCAACCAGGCTGTAATGAATTCCCAGCACTTGACAGAATCGACAAGAGCTTTGATGAAGAAACTTTTCTGACATAGTTGGAGTGAAACCCAATGTTAAATAAAACTCTGCAAAACAACACAAAACCAGAAAGCATAGAAACCTCATAGCTATCAATGCGTTGTAAAGCATGACCACTTTGAAGTTCGCTGAGGGAACAGGAGAATGGCCATCTTGTTCTCAAAACCAAACTAGTTTCTGCCATTGAAGCTGACAATACAAGCCTTGGAGTGCATGCAACATAGATGTGGGCATCTTTGATGTCATTTCTTGCTAACACACTAACTTGTTAACTGTAAACTTACACAATATTTATACAATTCCTGGAAGCAAAATAAAGGCGCATATGTTCTGTGGACTCCTAGGTCTTAAAACCAGGGTTAAGATAAAAACCATTCTGATTATGTTTTAACAGCGTTAAATGAGGAATTAGACAGCAGCAAAAGATGGTAAAAACTTGGAGTCTGACTACATTAAATACCATTCATCCATCAAAATTCTTATATTGCAATCTCATCAATTCATTTCCATGTTTGTGCAGATGCTACAGTGTTCTGCAAGTTTGTTTGATTTGCATTCTGATGCTATTTTTATAGAATTTCCTGTTATTTCACAGGTTTGCTATGAATTCAGGTGACTGCTCTCTGTGCTTTTGCTTTAGACAGGAAAAATGTGAATGGCACACTTTGGCAGGGTTCCAGGAAGCCAGAGAATGATTCGTACATCAGAAGGCACTGTCAGCTTGAAGGTAATTGCTAAACATATTTCAGCTGATTTTGCATTTTCCACAAAGTATTTAAAAGGGCACCTAGGAAAATTTCTCATTTTTCACCAATAATCCAGATAAATAATTCTTCAGGTCCTTTTGAGATTTATTTCGTCCTCAAGGGGGAAAAAGTAGTTAAAATAAAGCTTGTTTTAAAACTGGGAAGCTAAGAACACACTCTGTGACCAATTCACTCTGTAGACCATGGGTCAAAAAGACTACCACTAGAGCAAATTGCCATAGTTTTCTTGTATAAGGCTTGCCAACTGTAGGAATCCACATTCCCTGGATTATTTACACTACTCCAGGTATTCAAGGGGGAAATAGCACATTTCTCCCAGAAAAAAACCCACTTGTGACAAGTGCAAAAGAGCATTGGCAAAATTTTAGACTTTAGTACTTTTAGACAAGTACTTTGTCTTTCTAAACCTGTTGTGCCCAACTTTATTAAAGCAATCTTACAGCTAATATATGGGAAATTGCTAATGGCACTGTTTAAGAGCTGACCAGTATAAATTCATGAAAATAACATTGAGATGTAACAAGTGAGCAGTCACCTCATCTATTTAAACACAAACTGAACTTTTAAAATCAAAATGCTTTGATAATCTGCTTAATGTTGCTTCCAGAAATGGCATTTATATTTGTACTTTTCAAAGTTAAAGGAGATGTCTTATAGTTGTCTAATCAGACCAAACAAGACAAGATTCAGCAGAAGTAGAAACCAAAATATGTAAGATTAAAGTGGATGCATGTTTTGTTCTCTGCTTAAGCCAACAAAGTGGAAAGATGGCCATTGACTTAACTTTTAATATCTCCTGTACAAATGATCTACAAACTGCTAGAAGATTCCACTGTTACCTGTATATGTCAAAGAAAGCAAATGACAGGACACCAGATTTCTCTCTGGATTTTATTAACTTCATCACTCTTAAATACTTGGAAATAAATCTGAAATTGCAATACCCATGTATGGGCATGCCATGTATGGGCAAATTTGATTTCTTGAACCAGAATCAGAAATAAAAGATGACAGGAAGATTTTGAGGAACTCTGCTCTTGTGATGAACTAGTGAGGGGAAAAGGGACCTTCAGTAAGTCTCACAAGGGAAAACATTCTAATGATAGGTGAAAGAAATATTAGGCATTTCTCTCCAGACAAGTCTTACTTTTAATCAAAACCATTTTGGAATGATTTCTCAAATGACTCAAGAGGTTGTCAGTTTGAAAGTGGGGAAAGGCTGAATGAGAAAGCAGAACTTTTTGACCTTCCTCCAAAGTCTGTTCTACTTAAGACATTTTTTATCCTTTTAAAGATCCAAGGCATGCAAAAGAAGCAGGGCACATTTTAAAAGCTGACAAGTGTTGTAATTGAAGGGCAGGGGACCAGAGGGAACAGGAAGCAAAGCTGGCAGCTAAATAAAAATCTCCCTTTTCCCTACTGCAGTAAAATTATTTCAAGGGAAGTCCCCTTCACACAGTGGTGAAAACCATTGCAAGGAGATTTACAGTGTATCACTATCGATCAAGATAATTTGTCACTATTGATCAGACCTTTCTCTTAGCAGAGATAATCCTTCAAGGTCTCCAAGTCTATTGCATAATATGAATTTCTGTTAGATGCAAAAAGCCATGTGCAGTGGCCAGCATAGACTTTCCTGCTTACTTCAGACCTGTTTTAAATCTATCTGAAATCAATGAAGAGGCATCCACAGACACTGGTAGCCTTTGGATGAAGTCTGTAATACCACTCTGTGCATTACCTCTATGAAAAACAAGTTTTCTAGGCTGATAAGGCAGTGAGAACATATCCCACAGACACAGTGGGAATACCTGTCTTTGCTCACAAGGCCAAACCTGAATCAACGGTACCAGATTTGCCAGCTTAAAAGCATCATTGTTGAAAAATTGACTATGCAAGTCACAGTCATTGGGCATCCATGAAAGAGTATTATGGGGACAACCAGAAAAGAACTGACATCGCTCAGAGCCAATGGATATAATTTTTCACTGCTCCTAATTCATTTCATAGGAAAGTGACTGGTACCCATTGCCAGACTAGGAAGAAAAGAGCACTGCAGCTTATATGTATCTTTTGCATGAGGTTTTGGGCGTATTTTTTACACAAATACCCTACTCCATAGTTCAGTGGGTTAGAAAGCTGATCTAAGCAAGATTTAAGAGTACTGTGGATGCATGTTACTATGGCTAGCAAAAGACATTGTGGTTGGGAGGGACCGCTAAGGTTTGCTTTAATAATTTGCTGTCGTTCATTTGGTTTTGAACGATGTTACATTACAAGCAGTGTCATTGTATGTAGTTTTTCAGGCTAAGGACATCGTTTTGCCCCACAGTTTGTTGTGATTCAACTGCAAACAGCTACCAAATAGTACTATTTTGGATTAGGATTTAAGAGGACTCTGGGGCACAGGACTGAAAGCTTTAAGACAACTTTTAGAGCAACCTTCCAGAGCACAGGGCAACAGTGTGCAGAGATGCCTGCAGGACATGAAGACAAACTAGCCTGAGGACCAGAATAACCCAGTTTTGCTAATCTGGTGTTGCATAAGCGCTGCTTGATATGAGTTGTGCTGCTTCTAGGAGTCCAGCTAGCTCTATAATGAAATAAACAACCAGATTGTCAGACACAGAGCCTTCAGTGACTTCAAGGAGATTTGTAGGTACTTAAGACAAAATCTGGACTAGGTTCTTACTTACCTCTTTGAATATAAATTTTCATTATCATGTTCAGATACTTTTTTTCATGTGACAACTGAAGAATCCCAATCACTCTGAATTATTCACTGAATTACTCTTTCTTTTTCTGTTGATTGTAGAGAAAACAATTCAATCAGTATCACCTGCCTACAATTAGCTTTTGTGAATCCATATGTTAAGTAAGCTGTCCTTTTGCAAACAGGAGAACTACTGATGCAGTAAGGTATTCCTCAGCAGCAAAAAAGCAGGCAAAGTTAGGATTCATGAGAAAAAAAAACCTCAACACATTCCTACTGATTTCTGGAAAATTACAATAGCATCCTGTGGTGTGATTAGCAGATAACTTTTCTTCTGCTTGGTTTTTTATTTCCCTGCAAAATAACTGAGTGCTTCTGATATCTGTGTTGATGGAATCTAATAGTTAGGACCATCCTACAGGAGCATAATTGTGGATGCTTTGCCTTAAGATTGGGAGTAAGAGTAGATTTTTCAAAGTAGACCTACCTAAAGTTAACTTTTCAAAGAGTTGTTTGGCCTATTATTGCTCATTGGTGTAGTGAAGGTAAATACTCTTCCCGTGCAAAGCACTCATTTATTGGAAGAAGTGGGAGGACATTCATCCTTTGAAAGCAATTTCTAATCTAATCTAAGCTAAACAGAAGTCAACTGCGAAGATCATTTTTGCCCTTCATTTTTTATATGAATATTCCACACTTTTCTGCTGTAAATTAGCAGGGCAAGAGAAAGGTCTCGGTGGGGTTAGTAAACTGAGCACTAAGCACAAATGAAGAACTAAGCATGGAGAAGGGTTTTTTATGAGTCAGTTTGCCAATTTGTTCTGCAGCCTTACTTTAAAGCAGTTTAAGATAAAATGCATGCTTAAATGATATAAGATTAACTTCAGAGAGTCAAAAAGTCAGCTCAAAACATAAAGTGCAATTCACATGATACTCCTCATAAAAACATAAACCAGGACATTTTAAAGCATGTTTTCTCTTTCTTGGTCATAATTCACAGAAGATAATATTATTGCTGATGGAACACATTTGCTGCAAGGAAAGAAGATAGAAGAAACAACATGCCAGGTGAAATAACTACTCTTTTTTCCCCAAATCTAAAATTCCATTCACATAAAATGCGTATTTCTTGTTTCCATTCAGCACTTGCCTACCCTAAACTTCATACTTCGTACACCTGTGTTTTCTAGAAGCTGAGGTTAAAAGAGTACTCTGGTGACTACCAAAGTTGTGCATGATTTTACTTGTGCAGATCATGGACTTTATCACCTAGAAAACCTCTTCTTTCCCTGAGTGAATACACTTCTGTTAAACTGATGTGCTAGAATTGTGTCTAGTAAGGATCAGTCTTGCATGATCCATTTTGGCATATGTGTCCTAATGCTTTCTGAATTTCTATAAACACATACAATATCTTCTCTTCCTAATACTACATTAGTTATCCCACTAGCATGAGCACAGTAGTACATTAGTTATCCCACTAGCATGAGCAATTAAGGAATTCTGAACCTTGGGTTTGCATAATCATAACAACATAAAAGTAGGTAACAGCTTATCAGCTGGTGAACAGCAGAGAGGTGAGGAGAAAGACTTGTAGCTCTGGAATTAAAATTACTTGTTTGCTCTTTATTTCACATCCAGTCCAGTGTTTGCCCTGATAATATGTTACTTTAAAGGACCAGTTCATATCTGTGGTAAAACCATCTTAGCTCTGCTGATTTCACATGACATAACAGTTTATGCAATTTGGGAATCTGACTAAAAGTATGTAGCACACACGTCTATGTGCATGTGTGTCTAAGAGAGGAATTAATACAATAAATTATTTAGAAGCTGAAAATCTATTAACTTTGTGTTACATTCAAGATGAGCATTAAACTTTAGAAAAGGCCCCGAACTGATTTTCCTCTGTGGTTTCTATACAATGTCAGGAGTCCTTTCGGATGTTTAGGTTAAAATCAAGAAAAAACTACATGCATCACCCTGAAGGCATCTGAGATAAGACAGAGAGCTGTGAAGACCCAGCATCCTAGGCAGTGCTCAGCTCCAGTGTAGGCCAAGGATGTGATCTGGGTTAAAAAGCTAAGTCAAATGATCTGCCTGTTGGGGGAGAGATGACTATATTGGAAACTGGTGACTTGAAAGGCGGTGTGTTCCAGTTTTCTCCTGCTTTCCCTCAGGGTTTTATCTGTCTCTGTATTGTTAGTTTGTTTCCATGATTATCTCCTTTTCCAGCTGCCAAAAAAAGTAGGTGAGGAGGAAGAAAAGAACTCCTTCTCTTCTGCATCTTTCATTCTCTTTCTCTGATTTCTTCCTCTCACTTTCTAAGCATTATGAATGAAGATTACTCTTCAATTTCCTACATTTCTTCCCTTAGTGTGAGGGATCTCTGGCTCTGCCCTTATCCTGCCGTGGCAGTTTCTGGGCTGATTCGTGGTTAAGATCCTGATGGTCGTTCCCCAGAAATGACAGACTGTGGATGTAAAATGGGCAGAACAAATAGAGAATAAGGCTTATGTTTGATTAAGTATAAGTTTCCTTAAAATACCCTAAAGCTTCTCCACATGATCCATTTGTCCCTCTTTGTTTGAAAGCATTTTTTAGGGTACATGAATAATGAGCTGTAGGGACTTGGATAGTTCCAGACTTTGGTACCAATTTAAGATCTATTGCACTGGCTTTTTAAAAAATGCAAGTTTTATGACATTATTTTGAATTTTAGTGATTGCTACCTCTGCTTTTATTATCATCAAGATAACATTGATATAACGCTCCTTTAAGCTTCAAAACCAGCCTGATTATGTCTGTAATCATTTGCTGTACTACATTATGCACACAAAAAAGAAAATGCTGAGAGAACAGCATTATGGGGGAAGCTCTCACACTGTTTCTGCAAAATCAGCACAAATGAGTGCCCTTATGAAGTGCCTGCATGCTGATGCACACAGCATGGGGAACAAACAGGAGGAATTAAGAGATGTGCATGCAGTTGCAAGGACTCAGGGTCAAACAAATGTGGTGGGATAGCTATCCCAGATCCCCTATACTCCTGTCTTCAAGAGTGTCAGAAAGAAAGTCCAGGAAACTACAGGCCAGTCAGTCTCATCTCAGTCTGCAGGAATGTGATGGAGCAATGGGCACGAACTGAAATACAGGAAATTTCACTTAACATAAAGAAAGCACTTCTCTAGTGTGAGGGGAGATTAAACACCAAAGAGGCTTCCTAAAGAGGGTGTGAAAAGTTAATCTTTGGAGATACTTCTTTCAGGAGATGGACCCATCACCTGTTCTGAGCAGGGAGTTAGATGAGACAATCCCCAGAGGTGTGTTTCTGCCTCAGCTGATCTGTGTGAGTTTGTGATTCTAGAAGACATGGAAGAGGCAAATTTACAAGCAAAAGTAAATAGCATAGATGAACATTTTATATAATTTTTTTAAAAAAGGAAAAGAGGCAAAAAAAAGAACAAAAGAATGTGAGTGAGGTTCCCTGAGTGTTTCAAAAAAGCTTTAATCCTCCATTTCCTAAACTGACATTCATTCCATTCATTCTGTAACTGCTGGAAAACAGAGGCTTGAAACAGAAGTACAGGGTGAGGGACACAGTGTGAGCAACATTGTAATAATTGTACCTTACCATAAAAAGTATGTTTACTTTCTGCATTTATTTTTCATACCTTTGTTCTTGTTTACTCATGTCTAGCAGGGCTCCCTTGATGGCTCAAACCCTTTGTCGCATATTGGGAGGGACATAAAATATTGAGTAATACAGTCTTTGGGCTAATACATTTTCAAAATGTTTAATTCTTCATTTCTCACATAAATTTTTAGGTTGCGTTCAGCCTTCAATGTATCCTTCATATTCATGAAGGAAAAAGGCTAGTGCTCATTACTTGCTCTGATAAGCTATAAGGACTATCAGGCTTGCCCACTAGGGACTGCATCACTGCCCCAGGGAGAGTGTATTCTCATGGCGTTCCTATTGTGAGGACATTGTGATGGGGAAATGTCTTATGGGCAGATGATGGAAGGATATATAGTCTTGTCTTTGCTTAGTTCTGAGGATCATCCCATTTTCTCTGCATTGTTAATTCAGCTCAAATTCACACCCCTGTTGCTCAACATCCCAAGCAAAATGAGGTGAACTGAGCTAGACCCTTTTTAGAAATGCATCACTTACACTTGCTCCTCAGCTGGGGGGTTGCTGCTGAGGGAAGTCTTCTCTGGCTTTCCTACTCATTGAGAAAGGAAAGTTAAGATCTAGAAAGAGACCTAAAGATTCTGTGCTATAACGCATAGCTCTGCCACTGTACCACATAGACTGTGATATCTCAAATCTGTCACTGAGTCCCAGATATCTAAGGAAATTAAGACAGCTCAATATAAAAATTATTTCAGTGTGTGTCAGCTGGTGTCTGTCAGCCATTTACTTTCATATGCACACAGTACTTGGTTGACAAACTGCTGAGCTCTCAATCCATATTCAGTTGCATGATACTAATTGTGTTTATCCATCTTAAATAAGATGGATTTTTAAAAAAAAGTTTTACTTTTCATACCATCTAGGTGATAAACTATGAGCAGTGGATTCCACCACGAGTTCACAATCCAGGTGTGCCTGGTAACAGTGAAATGGTGAGTTGCCATGAAATTCTTCATTTTTTTTCACCAGCAGCTGGGAAGAACAGGCTGGTTTAGTAGAATTTCCTGTACTATGTGCTCCTTCCCCAAAAGTTGAAAGATCTTTATCCATATCCATGTTATTAATAATGATACCTCTTTTTCTTTATAGAATATCTGATTATTTCTCTGCTATTAATCATGGCATTTCTTTATCATTTCTAGAATATTGTATTATTACTCTGTGATTCACAGGAGAAAATCCACATATAATCCCACCCTCCTTAGTCTGACTCTTGCACTCATTTTTGAGTCGTTGGAGTACCAGACAAAAATAATGGGAATATTTAAATGCCAGATATATATAGACAGAAGAAATATGAAAGAAGTTTGTACACTGCCGGTCTATACATTGGTTGACCATGGCTGTACTGACATTTTTTTAACAAAAAATTTATCCAAATTCAATGCATAAACGTATAAACAGAGCAGAAAGTTCTCTATCACCATATGCTATTTTAATATTCACTATGTGCAGTTAGAGTATTACTGAAACTTGCCAAAAATTTCTATGGTACAATAACAGTAGCACCATGGACACAGTCGACATACAGTAATTTTTGTCTTCTCACTGTCACACTGTCCTCTGAATTTAAGTGCATAGGTAGTCATGATTAAATCATTGCACTCCTTTGGGAAAGGCAAAGCAGTTGAAGAAAAATCACAGAGATTAGACTCTGCCATGACTAAATTCTTTATACTGAGAAGTGACATGCTGTGCAGGTAGTTTTATTGAAATTAATGCAGTTACACCCAGTAAAGAGAGTGCTCAACAGGACTGAGATTGTGGGAACCTAACCAACAGCGTTTTACACTTAGCTTCCAAATTGCTGTATTTCTGTCACCAGGTTAATCCTCATAAAATCTCATTGAGCACAGATTTCTAAGGTATTTAGAATATCTTAGGATAAACTGGAAACAGTTTATCAGACACAATTTAGGTCTTTCTTCTGTAATGCATTTTTAGAAGTGCATTTTAAAAGAAATTATTTTTTGTCCTTAAGTATTTATGCACTCTTCATGCAAATTATTTGCAACTAAAGGGCAGCCTTTAATTTATTTTTTAAACAATTCATTTTTATTTGTGGTGTGACATGATTTGTCATCACTAAACCCTAGTAAGCAGGAAAATCAATAGTGTTCTTGGTTCTTGTGGAAATTCTTTCCTTATAGATAGCTCTGATTATAGACTGGAGAAAAGCACAGTTCATCTGATTGTCTGGTTTCTACATCAAAGAATGTTTTACCTCTGTTTTGACAGGCTGCTAAAATTCCAGATTTGAATGCTTAGGCAAGCCAAAATGAAATACTGTAAATTTAAAAGCTGTCCCATCACCAGCTGATACTGCATGAGCATTTTTCTCTATGAAAGGGGTTACTGTATTTATTATTTAGCACTAATGACTTATCCCTAGCGATAGACTCTATGAAATGAGTACTTTTAAGGCAAAGAGGATTAGAGTCTGCCATTAATTAAATTATCTGAATAGATTATCTTCCATTTATCTTGATGTCTCCATGACGGAAATCCCAGATCATAACTCAAAGTCATCAGGTTGCTTTTTGTGTCATTACTTATAAGTGAACAAATTATTATTGCTAGAAGGGATCTTATATGGGAGCAATATTAGCATTTTAAACCACTGTGATTTATTTTGCAAAGACATCTCACAATGAGAGACTGAAAAATTACACCTCAGTTTCTCTCTTTAGCTAAGGCAAAACTGTAGTCCTACTATCTTGAATTTGGAAGAGAGGGGGGATTGAAATGCAAATCCGAACATGACTAATCAAAGCATGCTTGGATTTGGCCCACAGTGGATGATGAATACTCAGATATAAGCTGTAAAAGAGCCCTAGAGTTTTAAGGTGGATCTGCTGAGACCTTATCCTACAGTGAAGATCCTCAAGATGATATAAAGGGCTTTAAAATAAAAAACGAGGCTACAGAATAAAAACATGGCAGAAATAGAAAGCACCTATGTTTTGTCTATATTTGTAACTTGCACAGTAATACGTGACTATCCTAGCACTGAGGAATATTGTAGCATCTCCACTAGATTCCCTTCCTCCTGTAGATTTGATTTTAGAAGGTTTTCTGCCTGATTGCACGCATAGTGTGCATTTTGTGCCTACTATATGGGATCTACACACAGATGAAGGGAAGATGAAGCACAGCAGAACAGTTGGGGCTGATGAGCTGATGTCCACTCTGTATGTCTTATGGGAGATCTACCTGTGTTCACATCCTCTCTGTTGGACATTCAACAGGAGCTGGAGTTCAACAGTAGAACTTCTGGAAAGTGTCTTTCAATCTTAATTTCATCTGTGATGAATTCAGTTTATGGCACTTTGAGATCAAATCACAACTCAGGAGGATAGCTGTGAAATTCACTTCAAAATAAAAATATTAATGTAGTCATAGCTTACAAAAGACACTGAAAATGTGGAAAGATGTTTATATTCAAGTATCTTGCTTCCTGCTACATTCATGTGGTTGATTCCCAGTTTCCAGGAGTGCAGATTTCAAGGAATGCAACATGCTGCTGAGAAGAAGAGAGTCTAAACCCAAGTGCTATCCACTGTGGGAACTTTTGCTTTACTTATTGTGATTAGCAAAAGGAGGGCTCCTAATTTCCTGTCCTTAAGGAAAGCGGTCAGTATAGGCTTCATCAGCATAAGCATGATTTATATTGCCCGTGAAGGAAGCCATTAAAAGTGTATCTAGACACAGGCTAATAATAATAATAAGGTTTTACATAGCTAAGAATATTTCATCCAAACAGTGCCTGAAAGAATAAAATAGTTTCAGAATTTTTTGTGTGTGTAATTTTAGGTCAGGCTTGGTTCAAGACAATTACTAATATTGTCCTAGTCTTACATCAGGAGGATATAGCAGATTCTATAGGCTATTAAATTGTCATGCCAATTTATAGCTGAAGCAAATCATTTGGTATAAACCCTTTCAAGGTTTGAAATCAAACATCTGAATACACGGGGGAAAGTCTCATCTCTTCTCACTTAGCTTTCTCTAACTCTCTGCTTCAACTGATTATAATTTCAACACAATTGTCCAGTGACAGAGGACTAACTAAATACATATAAAAATGTCCTTTGCCTAAACACAGATGTCTTGGACTTCTAGTTGTGTTTACAGAACCTCATGTCTTCAGAGAAAAATATCTGAACTTTTGGCACTTGAAGCATAGCAATCTTTATAAGCAGTTATCTGTGAAGTGGACAGTTTTTAAATCTGAAAATGACATACACCCTCTCCATTATCAGTGCTACAGGGGATGGATGTAACTTGTAATGCGACAATGCTGGAGCTTCACATGTACTTCATGTTAAGACTTTGCAAAGAAGCCTTAACCCACATGAGAGCTGGGGAGTTCAGAATCTCTTGAGACCCATCCCTAAGTAGTCTGCCCACTATACATTAGACTGTGCTGACAAACTCTGTGATGACTTTTTCTCTTGCATATAAGGAAGAAGAAAGCATCTGTGGTTGTGTGACCTATTTGTTGAGGACACTGCAATAAAGGCCATTTCATTTCTACCTTCTGATAACATCAGCACTAGCAATTAATCACTTGTAATATTGTCAAAGATTTATTGCTACAATATAAATTCATTATCAGTGTAAATAGGTGAATATCCATAGAAGCCAGACAGTACTGTTCCAAAAAGCAGCCATTGGTGAATTACAGTCTTACTCATTTCTAATTTTGTTTCATTTTGGTTCAATGAAAAGCAGATATCCTATGTGAAGCACAGCATATGACTATGGAATAGTAGTTATTTGCTGTCAGAGTATGAAATTTCTCTCTGAAGCTCACAGAGTAGTTCAGAGTCAGACTGGAAGAGGACTGAAGTATTTCTGGACTGATTCACAAGATAGCAGCTGATTTAACATAAGTTAACATATGTGAGATGGCTGAATGTTCACGAAGTTCCTGCTCTAGGAGCATCTAGTAGGACCTTGTTGGAGTGTACAATAACAGATTTAAATTGTCATTTACATTATTGTCATTTAATCTAGGAAATAAAATAAGGTTTTGAAAAGAGAAATACATCTACTTCAGGGCACACACCCATACACACTTAAACACAGTAGCTCATCACATCTGGGATTTCTGTGCATACTTAAAATGCTTCTATATATTATAGTGGAAGAATATATCAAAATGATTTCTGGAATGAACCTGGATTTAAGTAGTAAGTAATACTGAGGTATTCAAGAAAAGTAATATATAAACAGCAGTATGAACACTGGCCTAAGCTTGACGTCTCTTGTGACTTGCCTTTTTTGTTTATTTTCTGCCAATTGGCCCCAAGCATGGAAGAGTCCAACTTTTAAAGCATTGTGTTAATGATCAATTCTTTGAATCCAACACTTTGTCATTCTCAAAATAAACACCATGTTACCCTTAGATTTTATTTGTAGGGTTTGAATAATTTTAATGTCTTTGGTTTTTTTGCCAGGGTACAGAACCAGATGATAAAGTAGAGTCCATGGGAACATTAAAACGACTGCAGAAATTGGTCCGAACAAAAAAAACGAGTACACAAAGCTTGGAAGATGTCAAGCATGTTTTGCTTCCCCTCAGTAAGTACAGCATCATATCAGCATTCTTTCCAACATTTGGCAAATGACACTGTATTGAACATAAGTGTAAACAATCCTGTCCTGGTCTGTCATTCACCACCCACGATTTTCAAACCCCAACTGACATGTTACTGTGATACCACTTCAGTGCTAACTTCCTCATAGTGTGAAAACCTGTTTCCTGTCACACTAGCTCAAGTTTTGTAACAGTATATCTTGCAAGTGGGGATTTTAGATAAATAGAATTGTGTAACAGGGAGGCCTCTGTGCTGGGGACAACTTGTTTTTAGAGTGGTTCCTCATTTTGTATCACATTTCAGATCAGAAAGGCAAAACTCACAAATGCAAATATAACTTTCAGTGTTGATCCCTGAGTCAGTAGCAGCTGGGAGTGCAGGAAGGTCTGTGGTATGATAAGCAAGTCAGTCTCTCATCACACCTGATTGCCTAGGGCTATAGGACACAGAAATTATAAGCTGATTCTGGGCTCAGGTTGTTTTCTGGAGTCTCGTATGGATCACTGATCTGACTGTGCAGCGGTTCTTCCTCTGAACTTGTTTTGCCAACATTAATTTAACAGTGCATGCATTTGTTGTACAATGCACTTGTGCATATGATTACTTTTAAACCACTACTAGCAAAATGAGTTTAAACCATCTGATACACTGCTGCTCCAGCCAAATCACTATTTGGGCTGAAATGCATGAGGAAACATGGACTTCAGCAACTGCTTTCTAACTACGTCCTGGGACGGGGTGGGAGAAGATTTGTCCAGAAAGCTTCCTGACCTTTTTCAGTATTTATGCTAAACTCATGCTCTCTGCACCTATGCAGCAACATGACATTGAGTTCATGTTCAGGGCAGAACCGGTACGGTTTTCCAGGCTTTTGAGGGAACAATACAAATTTACCAAATGGAGAATAAATCTTACTTTTGGCTCAGATGTCTGACTCAGTACCAAATCCTTTCCATCTCCCTAATTATCATTATTAATTGGGGTTTTTATGGAGTTCTTGACTTTTTCATTGTATAGAATGCAACAGACTGCATTTAAGAAAAAAACAACTGTGCTACTTTCTCTATATATTGCAACATACTATAACAGAAGACTTTGCATTTTTAAAGATACATTAGAAGATGCTTATGTCTCTGAAGAGGATGAAGAAGCAATAACTTCTTGCATGAAGCTGACAAAACCTCAGGAAAAAAAGACCTGGAAAGACACCGCAAGGAGAAAAGAAGAGACTGCGACTAGGGCAGATTTTATTTCTGCCTCTCTGGGCCGCACATACACCTCCAGACTTAATAACTTAGGAACTATTTCAATTCATTCAGAAACCGAATTTCACTTGTGGAGTGACTGGAAGCCATTTCCTGATAACCAGCTCTGTCCTTGTGACTTCTTGATTTCAAAAATAGAAGAATGGGAAAACTGTACTTGCTCTTCTCATCAGCCGCATCTTACATATTCCCTAACTGATATGGATCTACAGTACTCCTGGGTAAGTGGTTTCTTTTGTGCTTATATGCATAAGAAGTGGAAATGTTTTGCTCTGATTCAGCATTAAAGACATGCTGTCATCTTCCATGTGGTTATGAAATGCAATAAACCAAATTTACATTTCAGGTAAATGGATGTGAATGCTTTGTTCAGGCTAACACCAGGAGTTCATATAGCCCTAGGTAGTTCATTTTAAACCATGCAGACATCAGCAGCATTGAGATGGAAGGCTTTAGGCTATTCTGTTTCTCATCAGCACACTTGTGGTTTTGGGTTTTTTTCATCTGTACACTAGTCTTCCTTCCAGGCTTAGAAAACTTTCTGGAAGTCTGGTGTAAGTCAGTAAGGGCCAATAAAGTTAATGGGCTTGGATCAGCCTTCTAGAGGTCACTGCAATACTAGTAAAGAACACTAGAGTTATTTGACAAATGTCAGAGGTTGAAGAGGTATTTGTTTCTGTGTTCTTGGTCCAGCTCGGCTAGTGGAGCCTATTTTTGCAATTACCTGTGTGGCAGCAAGAAGATTTTAGGGACAGAAACCAAGGTGCAAAGTTTAATCTTGGTCTGAAATTATCCTTCTGGGTAGCTATCTGGAGGAGGCTTTTGTATTTTAATTACTAGCTTTGTTTAAAGGACTATTTTAAACTAGAAGAACAAAAACAAGAAAAACTTTTGTTGGTGAGATATATGAAATATAGACACTGCAATGAGGCTTTTCTCCCTCTCCCCACTGGGCACAGCAGGCAGTCTGGCACTCCACATAGCAGTAAACACATGGAGGGTGCTTGGTTGAGTGAAATATATCAGGGAAGCAATAAAGAGTAGCCTCTTTTCCCTTTATGCATGTTCCCTCCACAATGCTCCAGGGACAGAGCTGGTTCTCGCTGTGAAATAAGGCCAACTCCCAGGAAAGTGCACCTAAATCACAGGAGGCAAGTTACCTGCTGAAACCTGCAAGCTGGGTGTTCAAATGGAGACCTGAGCAACCGTAACCTTAGATCAGAGTGTCTGTTGCTGAAAACAGCATGTTCTGTAATGTGTGCTCATATATCATTAGGAAAGGTGCACATGCATAGATGTGTGGGTCTGTATAGAAACCACCATATTTTAAATATATGGAGGTAGCAATTCAGTTTCTTTTCAACAACACAGTGGCTGACATTGCAGGCAGTACATGGCATTTATCAAGCTGCAGATTTTCCTGAAAACAGAAAGACTAAAACTTTGATTGATAGAACCATAATTAGAAAGGAGAGAAAGCAAACTGCATCTAAAAAAAACTGAGGAAGGTGCAGCAATGAAACCCTGGCCAGCCTCAGCACAGCAAACTCCCAGGAACAGTGCCTGGAGACAGACCTCCAGGGCAGAGCGTTGGCAGAAATAGGCTGGGAGCTGTGAACTAAGACTGTGCTCTTTCAGGTAAGTCCTCCTGCCTTCCAGTAAATAAGACTCTCTGTAGAAACTGAATTGTGTCAGGGATGCTGGGCTCCATCACATGCCTGCCTCCTAATGAAGGCAGTTTTCAGCATTCCAAGTTAAAGTTGATGTTTCAGGTCAAAATAGTAATAGATGTGTTGTTCAGATTTATGAGAGTATAAGTGTCAATTCAAATAATTTTATTTCATTTTGTCACAAACAGGCTGTTAACATTCTCTACCCTGGTGAGATTTGTCCTACCCATGTTACTATTAAGTGCCATCAAGGGGTTTAGTGCTTTTTTTCCAAAATTGTTTATTTTGCCATCTGCCTTCCTGATGGGCTCCCTGACTTTTATGTATCTCTGTGGGCTTAGCATCTTTAGATTACAGTCAATGGAAAGGCATCTCACTCTTTGCATCTACATTCTACCAACTGGCTCAATTGAAGATTACAAAGACTGGATTTTCAGTTTTGCTGTTTAAGGATCAAACAAGCTGACATTGGTGGGTTTGCTATGAGGGGATCAGACACTGGGGATGGTGCAGATGTTGATTTACTTACTCAGAGTAAAACCAATATATTCTGTAATACTCTTTCTGATTCTATGAGTAAGAAGGTATTATTTAATTTTCTTGGCTGATCTTGACTTGTCAACTTCTGTACTGTCTTTGCTGCAGCATGTTGTGGAGGAGATAGCCTGAGATGTACTACTGAAATGCTTGTTGGTATGCCCTGAATTGAGGCAAACAGGCAAAACTAATAGATGCAAGACTAAGATCCAAGACTCTGCTACTCCATCAGCAAACTGTGGCTGATCTGGCTTGGGGGACAGACAAATATCTAGGTTGGACACATTATTGAGACTCATCTCAGCAAAACACACAGAGCTGATTTAGCCTAGCCTAAATTAAAGCTTGAATTGTAGACAGTAAATTAATTAGTGCTTTCCCATAATCACAACGAAAGAAAAGACCTGTATCTCTTCATGATAAATTGCTATTTAGAGAGACAAAATATGGGTAATCCTAATTCTCTTCCTGCAACTTCTTTGCTAGACTCCTTTCTTCACCTTTGTTTCTTCCTCCTCAGCACTTTACACAGTTTCCATTACAGTATTTCATATTGCCTTTTTTTTTCACCTAAAACAATAAAAAGGCTGACAGAGGTTGTCCAAGCTGGTCATCTAGACAAGAACTCTGAGAACTGACTGCAAAAGTAACATCTGTTTTCAGCTACAACAGGGTCACCAAACTCCTCCAGCTACTCTTCGGTCAGCCTCCCCCAGTTAAGCACACAATAAACACCTGTGTTATCTGGACTGCCTCTGGCACAGGAACATTGCAGACAACTCACATCTCACCCATCCTGACCACTTTCATGCATTATGAAGACATTTTAGAAGTCTGTATTTCTGTCCTTTAATTAAACCCAGAACTGAGTGTGCTGTGTTACCATTTTGTAGCCATGGTGCCACCATTAACAACTCTGCTCAAAATTAACTTAGACAAAGGCCTTTTATTTATTTTTTTTGTATTGTTCAGCTGTTTACAATATAATTACTGGTTGGTCAGAATTTTGCCAAGGGCAATATAGAGCATTGCTTTTTTTTGGTGTGTCAAGATTGCCATGTGAAATTATTGCTACTGGTATTCTTTCCAGGGAGATGGATGTAATTTATAAATAGTTCTTCCATAGAAAGTGGAAGAATATATTTTTTAAAACACAGAATACTTCAGGGAAAAAAAAAACAATTAAAAATTATGCTTGTAGACTTGGGTAAAGAAGCTACTATGCTGCATTTTTTCTTACTACCACAAGGTATATTGGGGAGCTAAATGAGTGATCCAGGCTTGATGTTTGTCAGCTGAAAATCAGGCAGAGGATGGAAGAAAAGACTGTCCAGACACCACTTTAACAACCACTTGACCTTAATGTAAAAGCTTATAGGGTTTTTATAGTTATTTTTGTTCCTCAAGCTTAGCCCTGAAGAAAACAATTCAGCTGTCTGTCTCAGACTGTTTTCTCTCTCTCTCTCTCTCTCTTTTCTTTTTTAAACTGTGGCTACTAGAAGCTGCCCTTCTGTTATTTGTATGCTAAGATCCTCACTCCCCTAACAAAGGAGTATACTTAGAAGTGCCATGTCCATATGACTTCTCTACAAGGTATTTCAGCCTTCTGTTGCTTTTTCTCAATCTGTGCAAGTGCATAAGTATAAGGCATAAAAAAATCTACAGTCAGAAGCTTTTAAAGTACAAGAGCTCGATAGGCTTCAATGGACCTGAAACAGGCACAGAGTGGAGCACATAATGGGGTCACAACTGAGAGGTCCTCTTCACAAAAGGGTTCTCATACTGCCCTGGACAGCCTGAGACAGAGAGAAGAATGCTGATGAGTCCCTTTTTCCTCTCCCCCCCATACTTTAACATGCCACTTCATTGGCCAATCCATCCACTCTCCCTATAACTGTGCAATATGGAAGCTGTTTTTGTAGAATCACACAGGCTTCCTTTACAGGAAAGAGAGAGGAGACAGCATCTTCTGTTGGAGACAAATCAGCAGAAAGCAGTGGATTTCTCTTCTTGACACATAAGCATGGTTAAGTTTTACAGAAAGATTTAGTCATTGATACCCTAAGAATATTTATCTATTGCAACCTGTGTTTGGTATTCAGTGAGAATGGAAAGACAAGGGTCATTTTCCAAGACTAGAGAAGACCTGGGATTTTGGTGAGGAGAAAGAAAAAATCTAAAGGTACTGCAGAGCAAGATACATTTTATCTCCCTTTTTCAGGTTAAGAGGAAAGTAAAAAGCTTCAAAAGATTGGTTTCTATCCAATATGAATGTATTACATTGTGGTGGAATGAAAAATAAGTTTGGGAAAACTTTGTTCCATATTTCTCCCAGGAATGTGTTATCATGGTTACATTAGCCCTGCTGTTATGGCCATGGTTCTCTGCCATTTCAGTGACCTTCTGGCTCTTTGCTTTCCTCCTGGTGATGCTTGCTTTCTTGCCAGAAAAGCCATTTCCCAGCATCTCCCTTTGAACCCCAGTAGACATGTCTAGCTTGACACACATTTTTTTCTTGAAGAAACTCTCTTGTTCTCAACTCTGGTTTTGGACATTTTCTTATCCTGACTTTTCCTGAGATACTGCACTTAACATATTCTGGTTCCTGATTGTCCTGTAACAGCCCTGCTTGCTTGCTGTGGTTGCTCTTGCTGTGCCCTCTGCTCTGCCCCTGCTGCTCCTGATCATCCTGATTCTCAAAAACGTGCTGTATATTGCCTTGAGTTTTATGCAGTTCATTGGATCTCTGTGATACCTGTGACTGAGCATTGTTCTCTAGGTTAGTGGAGCAGGGAGGAATGGTATGGACAGCCAATAATGAATGAATAGGACAGAGTGCTCTTTAGCAAAATGTGCTCCAAAGCTGTAAGTTGTATTTGACCATTTGCACAGCACAGAGAATGGCTGTGGGAAGATTTCTGCACCATTTCAGCCAGTAGTTTCTCCTGTGCACTATAATACTGTGGGCTTTAATGGACTTTCTGTCTGCTCAATTTTCTTAAGCCATTTGACTGTTTTCTGCAGTTATTTCTTTCTTCACCTAATGTCTTTCTGTTGAGAGACAACTGAACATGCCTTAGATGAGCTTTCTCAATTGCATTTTGAATCCTCATTTGGCACAAATATAGCACTAAAAAGAATGCCTGGAAAACCCCAAATTGCTTTTCTGAGACACCAATTTTCAAATGCTCCAGTCACTCTAGCTGCTTCACTGTCAGTAATCAGTGGTCCTGTTAAAATCTGTAGCTCTTACTTGTTCCTATTTTAGTAACAAGGTAGGAAGCCAAACCCTCACCAAGTATAGATCAATTTTCTGCTGGTGTTAGAGTGTCCTGCTCAGCTGTACCCAAGCTGAGGCCCAAACATCTTTGCTCAGCGAAGAGCTAAAGAGCAGCTGAAAAGGTGGCAGTAAACTAAACAGTCAAGACCATGATGATGGGTGTTCAGGTGATAAGCTGTGGCTGAGACATGAAAACAGGATTTCTTTTCTAAGATATGAAAATGTCCCCAGCTGCTTCTCTTTCATCTTATCTTCATTTACAAGGCCCCTGACAGGTTTCCTGTTGCTTTTTATAACATTCTAGCTAATTTCACCTGTCACCCTACTCTGCTCATCAGTCCACTGGCTCAGCCCTACACCCTCTGTACTCACACCTATCTTGGAAGGTAAAGAGATAGCTAGAAACACCCCCATGCTCCCCATAGTGCAGATTTCAAAGATACACGAACTGATAGACAAAAAGGAACAGTGCTATGGCTAAATTTAGCACATGGTTAAGTTCAAAGGCACTCACTTTTTCCCAGTTCAAACCCTGTTCCACAACCTTGCGAAAATTTATTTTAAATTTTAAGACTTGTGAGGGGGTAGGGATTGAGATATATTTATGCAAGTCTATTGCAGTCAAATGCTGGTGAAATTTGAATGGCTTTGATTTTAAAACTGGTGAAAAGTAAAGAGCCACAACTAATTTTTCAGTGTTTACTTTTCCTGGAAATACCAAGCATAATATGGACTCAGACAAAATGACACAAATACTAGTGAACTTAAGAGCACTCGTTTTCTTAATGCTTCAGAGTCTGTAGAGTTTTACTTTGTCTCCTGTCACAGGGAGCTTTATGTAAGAAACAATTGCATCAGTAAGTTGGTAAATATTCTATAGCTTGCTTCAGTTAAATGCAAAAAGTTAGAAGAAATCACTTCTTACAGTACAAGGCTTCATCTCTCAAACTTTGTGCTTGGAAGAGAGGAGCCTGGGAGGGTGTCCAGCCTTGCTAGAGCTGCACCATTGCACTGTGCTGATAGCAAGTATCTGCCACTACCATTCAGCTTCCTACGGTGATTTTTTGCTATTTCCTGCATAGTAAAGTGAAAAAAATTTGTGTCCTCATCTGTGTTGACACTGACCATGCAGTCTTAAAGCAGGTTTCAAAAAATGTGAAAAATTTCATGCTGCTATGGCAACTCTTGTAATATTTTATATTTTTAATATTTATTTAATATTTTAATACCTTACTAGAATTTTCATAGCTATATAGGGAATGATGTCATATTTTCCATTAATCTTACAGGCATGTATATCTAACTTTACTGAAAAGCCTTCCAAACATTTTCCTCCACACATTTCTGGGCTGTTCTGTAAAGTTGCACTGCAAGTACTTGCTAGTATATATAAGGCAGAATGATAATGAAGTGAATTTATTTGCACTAATAGATATTTTAGAACACCATAACTTTTTTTAATATGGTTACAGATAACTTCAGAACAACATTGCAATTCACCTCATTAGATTTCATGTTTTTACTTCTGGCATAGCTGCTAGGATATGCAGAGGTACAACTAGGGAGAGAAATGAAAGATTTTGGATTACTGTTATAAAGGTAGTGTGAAAGGGAACATAATTGTTGAAAGTGTGGGGAAAATTGTGCATTTAGTGTACTTGTAAATGGCATATGGATTTTAATAGCAAAAAAGCAAAGCTACCTGCATGAAACACAATTAAGAGTCAAAATATAATTAAACTAAGTGCAGTTGTTGATAACAAACTGTCTGATGAAAGGATGACTTCCTGTTAGCATCCTTTAGAATTGCCAAAACAATGCACTTTTGCATACTGAAGGAAATAGATTGTATTGCCTGTCTGCTGCTTTATATACCTACACTGTGATAATATTATCCTTATTGGGATCTGCTGTCAGTCCAGTATTTTAGAACAAACATATTTCTTCTTGGTTTTTTTTAATATTTAAAAAAATAAATTATAAAGGCTGCAATTTCTTTCCATACACCATACAGCTAAAAAAAAAATAAATGTACGCTTTACTCTGTTTGATTGTTGCTTCCAGCAAATGAATCAGCTAATATAGGCTGTGTTTTCATGCTGTGTTATGTTAATGCATTAGCATTAGCTCCTGATGCTGGCAGGAACATTGTGACCAATGAAGCCATCAGGTGTTTTGGGATCTGCCTATCCAAGTCTGCAACATTCAAAGTGCAATTTTTCTCCTCACCCAAACTAATGCAGCATTATTTCTGCATAAATTCACTTTTGAAACTTAAACTTTTTTTCCTGAGCTTGTGCTTGTTGAGTTGGTGATGAACTTCCTGTTTGTAGTCAAAATTTTTCATCTTCACTGGGCATACAATCGCTCAGTGCACCTTTTATGTGTGCTTACCTTCACTGAGGAGAACAAGCAAGCTTAGCTTCAGGTTTCTTCACTGTCCCTGATGAAGCTGAAATTAAAGTGCTACCCACATGACTAATTAGGTAAGGACTTTGAGGCTTTGGTAAGGAAGCCACCACTGAAGATGCCTCACGGATCCTTACTGACCTGAAGTTACAAGCGTACATAAGCAGTGGGTAGCAGTGCATATCACATTTCCTGATAATCCTTGTCTTCTTCCCTAGCTAATTCAAATTACTTTTCTTTTGGAGAAAGTTTTCTGAAAGTTCTGAGCTGGCCCAGAACCTGATTATATTTGTGTGCTTGTTTGTGAGTGTAGATTAAGCTAGTTATTCTCTTTGGTAAGTCCTTTTTGTATGTTTTAACGTGTTCCTGTAAAGCCTATTTGTGAAATAAGCCTCTCACAAATCAGAAGAAATTAGTTCTGTTTTCATCTCCCTCACATAGAAAT
>NW_008691866.1:39549-42697 GCF_000695815.1 Acanthisitta chloris
AATGGTATAAATGGAGGAGTGAGAATCTTCAGTGCCAGAAAGGCACTAAGATTTCCAGGGCTGCATCGTTATTATAAAGAATGTGTTTTAAAGTCCTTTAGAAAAGCACTTCTATTGTGACATTCTTCAAAAGCAGGATATGGCTTGCATAATTTCACACTTGCTTTTAGAAACTGAAAATTTAATGTGATACTGGATATTCATCCAACTTTGAAAAAATACTTGTGGGTGAAATGAACAAGAAGAGGGCCAGAAAAATAAGTTTGGAATTGGAACAATGGACACACAGTGGCACACCTCTAATCCTGCTATTTAAATACGTTCAGGTTTATGAACAGATCATTAGAAGACAAAGACCAGGGCTTTTCAAAAAGAAATGGATGATGGTTTGTATCTGAGTATTCTCTTTTATTTTGAAAGGAATTCACCTATGGCAATGAAATTTCTGGACCAATTTTCTGTAGAAATTAATTGATTGAAGAAGTTCACCTTCCCTAATACATAAGAAAAGCAACTTGGATACTTGAACATAACATAATTCTTGCTGGAAGTGCTTACACTCCAATCCATTTGAAAAAATCTGGCTGAATATTTTTGTGAAAGGACCAAATTAATTAGGTTAAATGACACAAAACTTCTTGTTCACTTCTACTTACAACTTATGTTTGATAGCATAGCACAAGAAATGATGACAGTGTGTGGAAAGTGGGAAAATCAAGAGTTGAGATAGTTTAAGATCATAAGACAGAAACTTTTGCAGATATCTTGAGGGTTTCTGTATTTAGTTCTAGATTGTGTAGGTGTTTTAATACCTAGATTTCCTTCCTCACATTTATACTTCTACATAATTCCCCTAAAAATAGTATAGTAGTATTCTGTACTATTCTAATATTCTATATTAGACAACTCTATATAGTAGTATGCAGATTTTCTAGCCTGAAAGAAAAAAATCAAGCTCCCCAAACTTTGCTTGCAGCTATATTTGCTGAAATTTTTCTGCACATCAGGTCACAGGGTGAAACCCTGAGGATTACATGCAGTCAGTGATCAACTGCAAAGTAAACATTATTTAACACAATTTCTTAGTGTTTCCCTGAACTAGAATGACAAAATAAATCTATATTCCAGTCCTTCATAGCAGCATAACTTCCTTAACCCCATGAATCATAATCAAGTGATTAAGGATGTAGATAATGCAGATTCAATTCCCTGCATTTCTACAGACCTCTTGTGTGATATTAGACAAATTACTTCACTTGTCTGCCTCAGGCTTCATTTGCAAAATGGAGAGAGTATATTATTTTACACATCAGACAGCTGTTACATGAGCAAGAATACACATACCAGTGTACCAGAAGTGCAGGAGCTCAAACAGTTTATTTGCAGGCTCTGACACCTCCATTCAGATTCATCCTTTATACTGAAAGAGACAGACACTTAGTAGAACTATGACAACTTTTGTTAAGTAGAACTTTTAGCAGATCATGGAACTGTGAAGGGAAAAGCTTTGTTGACTTTTCATCAGCCTTTGCTTTCCATAGCAGCAGCAAGGCAAAGGAGACAGAAAACACACAAGATAATACATGGGAATGAAGTAAAAAAGATCAGGTAATAGGTGGTAAAAAAAGATTCTCTAGAGAAGTGGTATGCAAGGTATGAGTCCGAAGCTCATATGCTTTGTGGGAAGTGAGGGAGGAAGGAGTTTGATAATACAATGAAAAAAGGTGAAGATTGGCAGAAGGAATGTGGAAGAAAAGTGCAATGTTTGTGAAGAGGTAAATCATCCATCTCTCTTTCCACAGAGCATGGTTTCAGACACAGCCTCCATTTTCCATTCCTTTCTTTCCCCAAAGACAAGTTACTGACACATAAGTAATTATCTTAAACATGCCAAGTACCATGACTGTTCCTGAAAGTGCTTTTAGCCCACAGCCTGAGATAAAGCATGCTATTTTAAATCCTTAATTCAATGAATTAATAGAATCATAGAATCAACCAGGTTGGAAAAGACCTCAAAGATCATAAAGTCCAACCCTACAATGTGACTGTGCTTCATTTCACCTTGTTGATGGGCTATGAGCAAGTTCCCACCCCATTAATGAGGCTCAGCTGACCTGAGGAAACTTAGTTGTGATTATTCAGCCACAGCCTAGAGAGTCCCATGAAGCCCTAAGTGAGGCAAGTGGGGCACTAAACATGGCCAGCACATGTACAGCAGTCACCTTGCCTGTCCTCCCCAGTGAGGGACTTGGTGCCAATACAGTGTTGGAAAATTACCTCCTGCTCCTTATGAGAGAGCAAAGTGTGGCTGCAGCTTCCCTACCCTCCATCACCTCTGCCCTGGAGCAAATGCCTGATGGATCAAGGTAACCACCTACAGATGCCAGACAGATGCACAGAGCAGTGGAGTTCAGGCCTGGACATAAGAGCAAATCAACCACTCAAATCTCATTCCCAGTAATTTGGCAGGTCTGCTGATGGAGCTAGCCTGACCCACATCCTGCTTGATTTTAAAGGTATTGCCACTAATGTTAGCACCTGAATCAAGTTTTGCAACAGCAAGCCCACAGGTCTGGTATGGAGTGAGAAAAAAAAAAAGAAAAAGAAAAGAAATTAAGATTGAAACTGATCACTTTTTCTTGATGATAAAGCCTTTGTGTGTTTCTGCTGGCTATCAAACAGGTATCATATCAGTTGGATGGGTAGAAAGAGAAAAAAAAAACCAATTACAAGCCATCTTGCCCCTCTCTGTCACTTCCTAATTATGATTTTCACAGACTTGAAACCATGTTCAAGGAGAAAGGAAGAACAACACTTTCCTCTAGAAGCACTATAAAATCAGTGCCCTGCAAATGAATATGTAGTGTACAGAACACTATTCCTTCTTGCATTACTGTGTGCACAGCAGCCCCAGTGTGGTGATGGCACAGAAGCCATCTTGCCCCTCTCTGTCACTTCCTAATTATGATTTTCACAGACTTGAAACCATGTTCAAGGAGAAAGGAAGAACAACACTTTCCTCTAGAAGCACTATAAAATCAGTGCCCTGCAAATGAATATGTAGTGTACAGAACACTATTCCTTCTTGCATTACTGTGTGCACAGCAGCCCCAGTGTGGTGATGGCACAGCGATGTGACACTGACACC
>NW_008691866.1:42742-44020 GCF_000695815.1 Acanthisitta chloris
GAACTATGAATAGTTTTCTGACAGCAGGCTGGCATTAGAGTTAATCAGAATTTACTTCTGTTGATCTTGATTCCAATCAGAGATAGGCTGGCAGACATACGTACCTTAGAAAAATCCCCTGCTGCACTGTCAGTGCTCTTGCATTAAGCTGGTCCTCTAAATAACAAATGAAGCATGTCATGTTTTGTGTACGAGATTAAAACAGAGAGCCTAAATTTATTGTTATATGAGTTCCCTTTATTGAAAATCTCATATTTGAGCTTTCTGAATAGATGTACAAGGCAAACATAACTCTTTATCTCTAAGTGCATTTCTGGGAGGCTAAGCTTCAGCTGGATGACTATACAACAGTCATACAAACCTGCAAATTACATGTGATAAAATGCCCTTATAGCTGATTAGTAATTGCAGTGTTCACTAATGGAATCCACTGAGATGCTCTAGGTATGAAGACTGCAAAGTAGCTTTGCTTTAACCTTCACTCTGAGACACAGCATGCTGTTCACTTGCTTGTCTGAACTCACAGCAGCCTTGTCCTGCCAGTTACTTTCTGTTTTTCATCAGACTGTAAAGCATACTCTGCTTACAATAAATTATACAGGAAAACCACCAGTGACGCACATATTTCTGTAGGAAATTATTACACAGATGCTGGATTAGACTGTGGCTGTGTTTTACAAGACACCAGCCTTGCAGACCTTGAGCTTTCCCAACAGGAATACCTAGAAGATGTAGACACAACTTTGGCTCTTACTCTTCAAAGTAATAAGGAAGGGATTTGTTCGATAGGTGAAAGCCAATCTCCTTGAGAATCTTTATGTCACAGTAGTATAGATTTTTACTACTGTTAGTGCTAACCTGCCATAGTGTAGGTATGACTGATCTGTTCATCTGCTGCTAATGCAAGAGAATGTGTTTGGATCAAAATTTGAGATAAGTTCTCAGTACTTCATTTTCCCTTTAGGCCAGGTGGTGTTGGGAACACGCCAAGGACACAGTCTGAGGGCCTGGCAAAGAGGCACTTTTTCTTACACACAAAGTAGCAACCACTTTTTGTACCAGACACCTCTTTAAACTCAGTAGGAGCTTCAGTAGTGATGCTTTATAGCCTGTCCCTGCCATATTTCTTCATGACTCCATTGACCTTAGAGGCAAAGGATTAGCATAAGAGAAGGAAGAATCATAATAATATTTATTCAGGAAGAGAGGGATGCACAATAGTCTGAGAGAGGCCAAATTCACAATTCCTGGGACTTGGCATGATGAGGGTATTCCTGC
>NW_008691866.1:44032-46476 GCF_000695815.1 Acanthisitta chloris
AACCGCTTAAACATGCTTAGACTCCCACTCTTTGTTGGTGTCTTATGCCTTTTCATTAGATTTATGTCATTAAAAATCTCCTCAATGTAAATTATTTAGCAAAGATTAAGTTTTTGAAGCAAAATTCAAGTGTAGGTTATTAGCTTTGTTGAATAGCCAATTTCTGCAAGCTTTGTAAGAATAATACTTTGTATGGGACAGGAGTCTTGTTAATGTGTCAACACACTGCCAAATCAAAGGCGCAAGCTTAAAATATTCCTTAATCATGTCTCGTCTCTCTAAGACTCTGAGTTTCTGTAGCTTTCTTCATTTTTTATTCCTGATGAAACAAAGCACAGAAGAGCCTAGTCAATAGGAAATGATGCATCTTGCTGCATGAAGTCCCTAAGCATTTTTGACTAGTTTTCAATACTAAGTTCTGGATGTTTGTAGTGATGAGTTTGCAGTGAGTGTGGGAGTTTCAAAGAAGGGACCTTAATCATCTGGTTCCATTCCCCAGCATCCCAATAGTAAATTACAGCCTCAATCTGTGGAGTTAAAATAAAAGTGAGTGTGTTGTTTAAATGCTGATAAACACAGCTCAGCCTGCAACCTTTGGCTTCTTTCATGAGTTGTTGTTAGGGGAGGGAGGGCTTAACTTCACTTTTTCACATTTGTTCCTTTTAGATTCCATAGAGTCTTTGCCATGGTAGTTTATGGAGGATTAGCAGTGCCTGTAACTGTGGCTGGCCCTTGTTCAAATCAGACCAGGAGAGGGAAGTATCTAGCTGAATTCTGGCCCATAATTAATACATATGAGGAAATTGTGTTCTGCTTATGAACATTCCTTGAGGAAATAAAGACTAAATTTGTTAAGTAAATTATTCACTGCAAATTATTCACTCAGCTTCACTTGCTATTCTGAGATTTTTGCAATATCTAAGGGAGCTAGATCATACAGGGAGAGGTGTGGCCATAAAAGCAGAGGCTGAAGGCATGATTCCTTTCTTGTAGAAAATATAAGTCTTTTCATTAAACTAAACAGACTAAGACACACTGGAATTGCTCAGCATTAGGGAAAGCAATGTATAGCCACATTGTGAGTGTCCAGTTGAACGTGGACCAGATTTGTCTGATGGATAATGAAAAATGAGTTGCTAACATGAAGCAAGTCTCATTTCATTTCCTTTTGGACAGGTGGCCAGTATGCTAAACCCTTCAATCTACTTCACATCCTATTTTCTAGTTGTATCAGAATAATCAAGTATTGAAAGGATAAATTTACACTTGCAGTTTAGACTGGAAGCAATCCCTCAGGGCAAGGCAGCTGGATGGAGCCACTGAGGGGATATGGAACTGTTATAACACTTGATACTGTGTGGGAGGGAGACACATAAAGCACTTGAATATCCAGGTCCATTCATCATGGGCCATTCATTAAAACTGAGTAATGATAATAATAAGCTCTAAGGTATGCTGCCTCTTATAAATATAATGACACTGGGAATCATTCTCATGGGGTCATCTTAATTATTTTTAAGTAGATAGCCTTTTACTCCATAAGACTTTCCAGACAGAAGAGTGACATTGCCTGCTTATTTCAGGATAGAGGAGTCAATCCAAGCCCCATAAAATTCACCTGAAAAACTTCTATTGATTTCACTGGGGTTTGGATCAGATTCAAAGTCCAGCAAGGAAATGGAATAAGTTACCTGCAGTCATGTCCAACAGAAAGCTAAGAATTTTTCTTTTAATTTTACATATCCCCTTTGAAAAATTATCTTCAAATACAGAGGATATAAGCACCAAGATTATTAACAATTTTTAATTCAAAAGAATTCCTTTTGAAATGTGTTAGTTAACTAAATTAAATGAACTTAACATGATATATGTTTGATTTTCTTCACTTTTTCAGTTTTTAAAACTAGCGTGAGTCAAACTTCCAAGGGCAAGGACATAATCAGGTCAGCTTTCAAGTTGCTATAATTTTTCTGATATGTGGATGAGGAAAGGAAATAGATATGGGTGGGTACTATATCTCTTGAAATAGCCTCTTTCTTCCTGTTTAACAATAAATATTCTACAGAAAGGAAGCTCATATATTACTCTTCAGACGAGTTCCCATTTTATTAATCATGAAGATTTTAACAGTGGCCTGAGACAGGAAATCACAGTCTAATGATCAGCAGAATCTGATTTAATCCTCACATTTGGATCTTATTACAAAGAAAACCAATATGCTGCTATGTAAGTCTATGTAAATAAATAATCAAGTTTAATTACTATTAAACATACATGCAGCTTTTATAACAACATATGGCCCTACTGAATTACTGACGCCGATTAAATACCTGTGGTAAAATCTCCTTATGCTTAGAAACTTAAACAGAGGTTTTGGATAGTTTTATAAAATGTGGAAAAGAAACACATATCTCATAGTTCATAATTATTATTAATTATTATTA
>NW_008691867.1:0-2839 GCF_000695815.1 Acanthisitta chloris
TTTTGTCACCGAGGATTAGTACCGAGGGGCTCTCACTCAGCGCCGCGACTGCGCCTGGGGCTTCCCGGGAAAAGTGTTACCGCCGGGGCTTAAAATTAACGATACGTGAAGAATTGCCCGTTGGGATGTTGCAGCTCGGTGGAGCCTGTTGAAAAGGTGCCGGTTCTTTGCGGGCTTGGCTGCTCCGAGGTACTGCGGTGGGACCTGAACGCTGGGACTTGAAACCTCGGTCTGTCCCTGAAAGTTCTGTGGCAATCAAGCTGCTCTGATTGCCTTTGGGATCTGATGGAAACCTGCTAAAGGGCACCAAACCTCTCTCAGGTGATCGATTCAACGGCTGTTCTCAAAGAGCCTGTCCCTGCACTGCTGTCTCTGCTAGGATTCAAAGAATCAAAAGTTTCAGGTGGAAAATGCTGTAAGCTGCAGTTTCTCAAAGTTACAGTAAGGTCTACATGCTTTGGGCAATTTCTGGTCCTGTTGGGTTAACACCCAAACTTAGGTTTGTACTGTGAGAAAAAACCCATCCTTGCAGGAACCAGCACTTTGTTGTGCTCCTTGGCAGTGTTTATACTCGCTTGTTTTTATCCTGGTTATTAACCCCCCTATATTTTTAGCCTGTGTGTGTGGTTTGTGGACGTTAGAATATTCCTGTCAGAGTGCACACAGTTCTGAGGTTTTCAGAGGGTTGTGAGAGGTGGGTGCAAGGCGAGGTGAGCTGCTGTGGTGTTTCAGGGTGTTTCAGGGTGCCCTGGTGCTGTGTGAGTGTGGTTGCATTCACGCCAAGAGAGGCACTCGCCCCAAACACTCGCTGTCTGTGCTTGAAAGGGGATGTTATTTCTCATCAGGGATAAAACTGCATCTGCTTGGTGGTCTGTGATTTCCATGAGAGCAGGGAACTGCCTGCCTTGCTTCTGTGTAGTGCATGGGAAGGGGCTTCCCTCTGGAGGCAGGAGTGGGCCAGGCTTGAGGAGTTCATGGTGTCTGAAAAGCTTTGCTTGTGCCAGACCCAAGGCAGGCATAAGTCTGGGGAGGAAACGGACAGCAAGTCAAGCTCTTGCTTTGCCATAGAGTAGCTGCAGTGGAGCCAGTGAAACGGGCTGGGATTTGGGGCTCCGTAAGTCGACGCCGTGTAATGCGTGTTCAGCGAACATGAGAACTGAAGAGTTCTGGCAGTTCACCAAGGCTCAGGCAGCGCTCTTCAGGATTTGGTGAGTCCATGGTTAAGCAGGGGTTGTAACGCGTGATGTGCAGGTTGGCTTTCTGAGAAATTATTAAGGATTGCATCCTTCTGAGGATGTTTCTGTGGGCATAGGAGACCTCTTGCAGTGGGAGGACGGGGGCATAGTCCGACCTCCTTGCAGAGTGCTTTTGTTGCTAGGCAGCAGCTTGCACCTCCAGTGTGCTCCAGATCCAAGTCTGTGAGGGGAGACCTTCCTCTACTGAACTAAAGCTTTCTAGCTGGTGCCCAAGGATGTCAGAAAGCATATGTCATGTGTACATGGGTGTATGTGCACTTCTGACCTGCTCCTGTGTACCGGTCAGTTGGGAACATTCAGGGATGTTAGCTGATAGCAAGATTTCCTTATACTCATCCCCCTGCTTGGGCTGCAGGTGAACACAGGAGAGAGAAATGAAGCTTTACTTGTTCCGTTTGTAAGGCTCAAGGCTTCTCTGCAAATCACCCTTTTACTTTAACAGTACCTGGAAGCTCATAGGAGGTTTATGTTCAAATTGTTTGGTGATTGATGCTTTAGCAATAAAATGGGGAGGGAGGGAAAAGGGAGGGAGATTTGTTTGCACCAGAGGTAAGAATGAAGGCCAGGTGTACCACATTAATCCACTTAGCCACCAATTTTGGTGGATGCCACATAATTGCAGGAGCCTCTGTGCACATGTGGCATCAGCCAGTGTTGTCTGAACTGCTCCATGTCTTGCAGAGCAATGTAAAGCATTTAATCTCCAGGGCTGCCAGTCTGGTGGCTGCACTTTGAAACAGTGCAGTAGCCAAAGCTGTTGGAAACCAGCGTGGGGGACTGACCACTCTCCAAACAGAAGTCAGATCAAAAAAGAGCCTGAGAGGGTCAGGAGAGATTCATAGGCTGGTGGGGCAAAGGTGAGCTCAGCAGAAAGGCTGTTCCTGTGGCACAGATCACTTTTGATCGGACAGGGATTGGTGGTGTGGGAAAGAGAGGAGGAAGTTTCCTGATTTGATGGAAGCTGGAGGCTTGGGCCTCAGAAGCAGCTGAGCTTTGCAGCCTTAAGTCTGGATGAAGCTGCAGAGGAATGTGGTGGTGGAGGTAGGTAGGAACACACTTGCTGGGCTCAGGATCTTGTGGGTGTTGTGCCTTGCCACCATACTGTGAGCTTGAGGTTTAAGAGTGTGTGTGTCTGGAGGTGTAGGGCAGCTGCTGGCTGCAGTTCCCTACAGAGGTAATGAGCAGCTTGTGTATGGAGACAGTGTGTGTGTGAGGAACCCAGCAGAGATGCAGATAAACTGCTGGAGAGCTAGGAGGAGGGGAATGGGGACACCTTGTGAGACCCATACCCGTTGGGATGCTCTGCCTGCTTGGAGATGACAGGAGCATCCAGACTGTCTGGCTGGGACGGGTCTGTAAGGGGATTTGATTTGTTTGCACAGACAGGAAAATTTTTTCCCTGACTGTCCATAGCCATTTCCTGGGGAGAGAAGGGTACATGATATAGTAGTCAGTTAAAGCTACAGAGAACAGTGTCTTCTATGTGGCATTTGGAAGGGAGGGGCTGTTCAAAATTTTGTATATCCCGGGTTCTGCTGCTGTTGTGGGACCAGAGATGGAGGAAAAGCTCCAAGGAGCATGTG
>NW_008691867.1:2871-5309 GCF_000695815.1 Acanthisitta chloris
AGGGATGGCTGGGGCTGGTAGCCTTGACCTGTGTGTCTGAGGGAAAGGACTGAGAATTTGTCGTCACCATAAGAAGTACAAACGAAGCATTTATAATGTATGGACTTTTCCTGCTTTCCAAAACATTCCAGCTCTGAGTAATCTCTCACTTCAAACTGAGGCTCAAGCTGAAAATATCAAGAGATGCTAAATCATGAACAACTATTAAACAGCCTTAAAGAGCTGTATGGGAAACTGTATCTGCTCTTCATTTCTAAACCTTCTTCAAACAATGTGAGTCTGAGCTATTTATCAGGAGGTCTTTAGTGCTGGAAGGGGAAGTGAACATTTAAAGTGTATCACAAAATAAAGAGGCACTTTAAGAGGCCATTTGCTTTTCAGGTTGTTCAACTAAAAATAAATCTTCCTTTAAACAGCCTTGAAAAGAAGACACAGGGAAGAGATCTTGCCCTTGTTGAAAATAAGGAGAATCTTTTTTGCTAGCTTTGATGGTCAAGGTTTCCTCTGGCATTTGGTACTACATGCAGGTAAAGCCCCTTGGAATCAGTGGAGGACTGAGGGATGTGTTGTGTTCAGTGACAAAGCTGGTGAGACAGAGACTGTGTGTTAGAAACTTCTGCAGGGGTTTTGGCTAATCCTTTCCACCCCAAAAGCACTACAGACAGTTCCTTCTGCCCCTCTTCCCATTGCTTTATGTAACAGTTAACTTGACAAGGATGTCCATATGACAGCAATTTCAAGGCACATAAAATGCATATTTTGCTTTGATTTTGGTTGCATCAGGACAAAACCCCATTGTTTTCAAGATTTCCATAAAATATGTGAAAGTAATGTTCTATAAGCAGTTTCTCATGATTCTCAAATTCTGGGAGAGGTTGTTTATTTGCTTGCTTGCTTAAATTCTTATTTTCACCCAGGCAAATCTGGCAAAATGCATATAGGTAAAGGCCAGCCTCTGGTTATGTAAAGGAGAAAAAATCCTCATCAAAATACGTTTATCACTTTAAGGTACTAAGATGCTGCCGAGTTCAGTGAAAGCAACTTGCCTCTGCTGATGGCAGAGCAAAGTGCTCTGTCTGGCTTCTCTGGAAGTGTGTTTTCTAAGTGGAAAACTGTGGGAGAGTGTTTTATAAGAGGCATAACAGCTGGTACGTCATCTTTTTCTGTAAATTCTGCCTTCTTTGAGTGCTGTGTATTAGTTAGGGAAGCATGTGGCCACGAGTGAGATCAAAGAATGCATTTCTAAGCACATCGCATGCAGAGTTCTGTTCTCTTGGAGCTGGCTTCATTAACATGCAGGAGAGAATGTGGATCAGATTTGCCATGAATAGTGCAAATATTGTTATTGTGTTAATATTGCAGGGGTGTGAATGTGTATAGGAGCAGATATAATGTCAACACGGCTGACAGTTATAACTGCAGTCCGTCTTCTGTGTGGTCTCGGAAAGAGGACTGTTTTAAGATGCTGTAAAAGCAGTTTCTCTGTAAAAGCAGGGAACATTTCAGCATGCAGATGGCAGCCCAGTCTAAAATCTAGTTCTGTTTGTGCCGAGCACCTCTGTAACGAGCCTTGAGGAACACAAGGGGAACGAGAGAAGCAGTGTGGGGGGAAAGAGGAGAGATATGCTATCTTTCAGGATGGAGACCTCTCTTTGAACTGTCTCTCTCTCCATTTTTAATAGCTTTTCTACAAAAGCTGCTTGGGGAGGAAGGTTGGTATGAGTATGAAAGAAGCAAAGCATCTAATCTTTTGGCTTAATAACGCTCCTGCGTAGGCAGCTGCGAATTGGACAGACTTCCTTATTGATATAAGGGCTGTGAGTGAGTTTTGAAATTGGTGTGGGTGAGAATGGTATTTTTTCATCTTTTCTAATCTGAAATATTGTCTCCTTTTGTAGTTGAGGCTCTGTAGAGAGGATCTGTGATCACTAGCAAGGTTGTCTAAAGCACTCAGGAGAAAAGGGCCATGACCTAAGCAGTGATGTTTGTTCTGGGTGTTGGTGACTGAAGAGTTGGAGTCAGATGAAGTCATGGGTTTTCTGGAATTTACAGGGTTTATCAGTGACTCTGAAGCCTAAGAGTTCTCATCAGTTTGGGTTTTTTTTAACCAAAGAACTGAAAAGGAGGATTCAGAGTCCTTTTTTTCCTGAGTGAAGTCTCCACAGCCCAGGGCAGGTGGGCAGGCTGGGCTGGGTCTGAGAGATCAGCCACCAAGCTTGTCTCAGCCCAGAAGAAGTTTGCCTTCCTGGGACAGTGCTCAGCAGCCTTCTCAGCTTTGGGAATCACATGTGGTCATCCGTGGCTGGGGCTCCTCTTTTCCCTCGGGTGCTGTGATTACTGCTGCAGCTCACTCTGCATTGGGAACTGTCTTGCCGTAACTGTGTCAGTTCTAGGACTTGGGCTGATTTAAGCTGGTTCTTAAAATCACTTCCCTTTCC
>NW_008691867.1:5335-36347 GCF_000695815.1 Acanthisitta chloris
AGTGTAGACTGTCTTCATGTTTTCTTCTCTCCCTCAGCTGGCTTTTCTGTAATCTTTTAAGTACTTCTGCAAGGTGGTAAGATGCTAAGCTGCACTCTGTAAACCTAAACTCTCTGGGTCTGACAGTCTTTACATTTCTTACGGTACTTCATGTTGCCTGAAGTACAGTATTGATTAAACCACAATCTGCAGAAGTAAATATATGTAGAATATTAATAGCTTCTACTCTAGGGGGGGAAAAAGGCTGTAAATTAATTGATCAATTATGTTAACCTCATAAACCATGAGGGCTTGCAGTACAGCTGTAATCCTCCTCCCACAACATGTATTCCACTTTGAATGTCTATAAAAGGCCTGGACTACTCAAATTTAAAAGCTGTGATACTGTACAAGCCTATCCATCTATTCTGGGATGTGCAGTCAGAATATTGCAATGTTAAGGCTGAAACAATAGTTCTCTAGAATCCAGGGTAGTGCTGAATCAGTACATCATTGATGCTGCAGCTGGGCATGAGGCTTAAAAAAAACAATAGCTAACTTTCACACTCTTTTTGTGGTTCTTGTTCCTCCTTACAGTTCCTTTCTATGTTTCCAAGTGCAGGAGTTGCTGCAATAAGGGAGGAGTATGATTCAGGGACTTAAAATCCAATTTGAAGACATTATCAGCTTGAATTGTGTGTGAGTGAGTTGCTTAGGGAATCGAGGTCAGTGTATGGTATGAGCTGATAGAACTCGATCTGCTAATCAGTGCTGAGTAGTTCTAGTTGTTTTGGTTCACAAATCTGTTAAGATGAGCTGCTCAGGATTTTGTTGAATTTTCTTAGCAGTGATTTTAGATGAGCACTGTATGCTCATCACTGTTGTTAGCATTTTGATGCTATAGATATTGGAATATTTATCAGTATTTGGAATATTTCAGGGGATTTTTTTCAATCTCCTGCTCTTCATTTCTTGCCATGAATGAGCACTATTTTAGTCAGCTATTGGATCAAAAAGTTCCTGCAGGAAAAGGTTCCTGTGTTAATGCTTGCAAGGTTTGCTCTCTACAAGGCAAGCCAGCAGTTTGCTCATAGTGTTGAGCCTGATTGCCACTTTAGCATTGCTAGAATCACTTCTACCTTCTGCAGCCAGTAATATTAATGGGAGAAGTTAAGGGACAGTGGCCATCCACAGTATTTTTTTTTTTTTTGTGGTTGTCACTGAAGCCCATTTTTTTTGTTGTTTTTTTTGTGTTACACTGTAGGATGCCTTTTGAGACTTTAAGATGCTGCTCTTGGTATCTTCTATGGTTGCCATTTGGAAGATACTTCACCTTTTTTATTGGAAACATTGCAATCTTCCAATAAAAGCCTTGGTGTTAACACCTAAGGGGTGCTGCTGTTTATTTCTTCTGAGGTAATTGATAAGATTCTGAATTTATCCCCTTGATATCACAAAAGATCTGTCAGTCTTACAATTTTTTTTTTGCTTTTCTTTTGCACCCAGACATTCAGCTTTTAGAGGAATCGTTACAGATCAGTATTGTAACCTTGTCAGGTGCTCTGTGTTTACTTGTGGTTCCCTTTTCTTCCTCAGGACAAGACCTTGATCTTTCCTTGTTGTATTGCTGTCATGTAGTTGATACACTGCTGAGCCAGTAATATTTCCAGACATTTTGGATGTTCTCATTGTTGCTGTTTACTTCCAGTTTGTACAACATGATCACTGTCAGGTACTCTCCACGCTTCCCTCATTTTTAAATTTATCTTAAAATTTCATCTGAACAAGGAGAATTAGCCAGATGTGGGTTTAGTTAAGGACCTGAGCCTGATGGAGGCTCAAATTCAGCAAGCCAAATGCTGAATGCACACTGCCTTGTAGGATTAATGTTCATTGCGTATTTAGACAACTTAAGTGGCTGGTTATGATGGTGAAGATGCACAATGAATTAGGCAAAATGAAATATTCTTTGATGCTCATTGAGCAACAGAGCAAAGAACACTGCATGGCCCATATCAAGTAGAGCTGAAGATGCATTATTTGAGCTAGCATGCATCTCTGATCTGGAGTATTTTTTGTTTGTGTTTGAGGTAGGAACAAAAAGGCACTGGTACCCATTGTGGATTGCTTCCAACCAGCCTGTTATATAGACTGAAAATCTTTCAGTAATAAACAGCTCAGTGTGGTATGTTGGCAAAAGAGAAGACCTGAGAGGGAGTTGATATTAAAATTTAAAGCCTTAAAAAGTGGAGTGGGGGAAATGGTTTGAAAAAAAAATGATCAGAAGTCACCATCTAGCATACTGTAAAGACAATGAAAGAATTACTGTTGCAATTTCACCTTTTGCACATGGGGTGAAAACAGCAGTTTATTTCTGTGAGGTTCCTGAGCAACAAAACCTGACAATTGAAAATAGCTGAAGAGGTGGGCTGCTGTTTTTAATGAGTGCCTTCTGCATCACAGCTTCTGTGGAGAAACCAGAACCTACAGAGCCTCTTGGGGTGTCAGCAAATCTCAGCCTGTGCACAGACGTGTGCCTGAGTGCACACATGCACTGCTTTTCTTTTCTTGTGTTCTTTTGAATTGGAACACTGCATAAACAAAGCTCGTGGTAGAAATTAGAGCCAAACTAAATTATATTTAAGGCATGAACTTGGGAATCTCAGTGCTGGGTTTTGTGCAGAATATTAATGTTCTGGTTTCCTTGTTTCTGAGTGCCTCCTCCCAGCCTTGTCACTTGAAATTCTTTTGAGTCCCAGAAGCTGCAAGAGCTGAAGTAGGTGCTGGAAAGACAGCAGGCAGTACATGAAGAAAACAGGACACAATTTCCCAAGCCCTGTTTTCTGAGGATCTGAGGACTCGGAAGAAAGAATTAAGTTTGTCAACAGAGGTGAAAGGCATTAGGCAGCGTATGGAAGTCAGGGTGGTTTCTGTTAGAAGCACAGAATTTGTGCTGCATCACAGCCTGGTCCCCTTGTAGTTACTGGGTGCTTACAGGACACTGTGACAGCTCCCTGAAGTCTGTAGTATCAAATGGCATGAGGAGGGAAGGGGTGGCCTTGTTGGCAGTGGAATGATGCCTTCTTCACTTCTGGGAATGGTTCTGAACTTGGTTCTCCTCCCGAGAGGTGTATCCAGTAGAGTACTATGTTCTTGTTACAGCTCTGAGCCCCTACTCACAGCTGCTTGGAGCTGGTAGTGTCAGAGTAAGTGGCTCCTCAGGGATGTGCTGCTCTGTGCCTGTGAGGGGAAAGTTTGTCAAATGACAAAATCATCCCCTGCTTGCAGGGAAGTGCTGCCATTATAGAAAAATGGTATTGAATGTTACCTGGTTTATCCCATCTTGTATCTCATCAAGCTGGCACAGTTTTGCGTGATAGATGAACAAATGGACCTGAGGATGGGGTTGTGATACTGGTCCTGTGGGGAAACATGCTGGGAGTCTTGACATGCTTAGCCCCAGAAATCTCCTCCTGAGCAAATTGAGAGACTTTGTCCTGGACATACACAACCTTCCCTCTTCTGACTGTTGGACATTCTTCTGGGGGAAATAGACCTTATACTGTACCTTGCATTTTTTTGTTAAATTACATGCTTAAAAAGAGTCACCTGTGATAGGGCAGTTTGAACAGCCTGGTTGTCTATAGCTGCTGTCTCAGGGCAGTAACCAGCTGACCCACTGGTCACACTGGTGTGACTGATTCCACCTTCTGCTGGTGGAATGTCTAGCATGGTGAGAAGATGACACCTCAGACTGATGTGTATTTTCATGCCAGCTTCAATGGGGTTGCGTCAGATGTGACAAGCTGAGGCTCTGGGCTTGATTATGACTGACTTGGTGGTGCTGTAGTTTCTTGCCCTTTTCCTGCTCTATTTTCCTGATTTGTGGAGGTACAGAGACTGACTGCCTTGGTGAGGCCAGGGCTTCAAAAGGCAAAACTCCTATCAGTGCTGACAGCACCAATAATTTTCCCCTCTGCATAGCATTAATGTTGGCTGGCAGAACTTGCTTTGAATTTTTAAATGTATTTAATGCAGCATAGCTTGTTTGGGGTGGAGATGGATGGACCCACATGAAAAAGGACCTAGGAGTTACATACTTCAGCTGTAATAACTGAAGGGAGGAAAGTGGAGAAAGTAATTTGCAAAGCTACACTTGAAAATCTTTCTAGCATAACATCATCATTACAATTATCTGTCAAAAGAGTTAGTTCAATTACTTTTTTTTAAGCTCTCTTGTCAAGGTGGCCTTGCTTGTTTCAGGATTTTGTTACTCCAAGGGGAGGTTAAGGAAGAATGAATGCTAATTCTGTCATTAACCACTGTCAGACAGCCTTCAGTGCATATTATTCCTTGAAAACTCCTTAGCATCCTTACTGTGAGGAATCAATAGGCATAAAGTGCCCATGGGAACATGGAATTCAGAGAGGGGAAAAAACGCACTGCCTGTTTATAGCTTGCAGTACGGTAAGGTGAGAGGAAGAGAACTTCAGTTCTAAGTGGTAATTTTGAAATAACTGAAGAGCAGCATAATTCCCAACATGAAAAAGATTATACAGAGTTCCTTACATTTTCTTCACACAACAGTAAGTTGGGAGTAAAATTACAGTGAAGAATGTTTGATGTAATAACCTCAAACTGAATAAGCTTCAGTGAACTACAGGGCATTACACTCTCTTGCTGCTCTGTCATGTTGGGCAGATGTTCAGAGCTGCAGGGGTCTGGGTTGGTCCCAAAGTTGAGGCTTTGGGACCTCTGAATGAGCAGATATACTACAGCATTTAAGGAATGATTCTGTTTCATTTGCCTTAGCTTTGATGACCAGTACAGGTAGTTTTGTGCATTTCTGTTTAAATGAAACTGCTATAAAATGTTTGCTGAATCTTTTGGTGCAAATAATAATTTCATAGTGATATAGATGACTTCCTTCTTTATCTGAGAGTAAGGGTCCTGATCTAAAATCTGTATCTGATGTGGAGATAAATTCCTGGAGGCTAAATACTTTAAGCTGCCTAAAGGCCTGTGACTTCAAGCTAAGCATATATTTGAGGACTCCAGCTTATTATTAAGCATCTCTCTCTTTCTTTGAGAGAGGATATGGGCTTTACTGACTTCAGATTCATTCTATATGTTTTTATGTGCAGAGGAGGAGCCTCAGTTTGTTCTTGCTGTCTTTTCTTGAATGGTCTTGCACTTGTAAATGAAAACAGAATTATTTCTGGTAATTTTATGAAATTAAAAATGCAATTCTAAACTAGGTTTTTCCTTTTTTTTTAATCTTTTTTAAAATGTATAAAGTACGTAGTGAATTTCAGAGGAGAGACTAATTTTATCTTCTAAATTAGAATCCTGAAACCTACATGAATCGATTTCTGAATTTTGTTCACCTTTACCTCATTTTATAGGAAAAATTTCTGGAAGAGCATTAATTCGTTGTAGAAGCTTTTACAAGGTCACCAGCTGTCAAATAAAGTTGCTAAACAGATTGCATGAATAAACTACTCTCTATCCTTACCTGAACAATATTAAGTTTTTTAAGTGTGTGGCCTGTTTGTATGAGGCAAAGCTAATTATGACCATCAGGGTGTCCCCCTTATATAACACAAAAATCTGCCAGATTAGACCCACTCTATTTCAAATAAACTGTTGCATCTTGTGATTATTTTTTTTTGACAGCAAAATGATATGAGGTGTCATTCAAAAAAAAAAAAACAAACCCAAACCTTTTGTGTGATAGAGGTAAATTGCTCATACACAGTTACTTTGAACTGTTATGTTTTCCTACCTCTGCATAAACATAAACCTAGAAGTTGTTAGATTAAGCCATTGCCCTGTAATGGTACTTTGAGAAATGTTTAACTGTAGCTGTTGCTTTGTTGTAGTGAAGAGCTGTGATTCAGACTTCGTACTATGTTTGCATTTCAGCTGTCACAGAAAGTGAAAGATGAAGCCTCTTGTTCTCTTGGTTCTTGTGATCTGTACTGTAGTCAGCATGAATTTGAAGCTCGTGTCAAAGAGAAATTCTGGTAAGTCACAGAAAATTATTTTTACTTTTGGATCTGGACCTAGTTCTCATGCAACGGAGCATTTTAGATGGTTGCCTTTTGTTTTGTGTATATGCTACTTGTTCTCTTCTGTCAAAAAACCAAAAGAGGTCATAATCAGTATGGTTTGCTCACTACACATTTACAGGATGAATTGTCTCACTATAATGTTCCAATGGTGTGACTTTAAGGTATTTGAAAGTGTCATTATGTTTTCTTCAGTTAAAAAAAGAAAACGTTGATCTTATTGAAACCCCGCAAAGGTAATAACGACTTTGGTATTGTTTTAACATCCAATCTTTTGCTCATGCTAAGGGATTTTCTTAACAGTTTGTGTAGTTTGTGGTGACTTTTCTGGATGACTTTTTGTGTGTTGAAAGGTCATCTTCCAGACAGTCATGCTGGCCACATGTGTGGTTATACATTGGGTTAACTGGGAAGAGCTTTCCTGGGTAGACAATCTCTGATTATTCTGGCATTGGGAATGGAAGTTGGTTTATGTTTACATCTGATTTTGGAACCTACTAATAGTAACAGAACACTTCAAAGAAGCATTAGATTATCTCCTTCCAGGGTAGACAGTTCATCTGCATGAAGGTTCATCTGTACTTGAGCTTGAAGTGATGTCTAGTCCACGCAGCTCTGCTCCCTCAAAGGGAGTGACTTCATGAGCCTGTTTGCCTTTCTCAAGTAAGCTGTGAGTTCGGAAGGTTGTTGGGCAGACAAGTAGGTTAGCTGCAGTGTTGCATAGTGGTGTTAGTCTGCTAGAGTCTGGTGTACATGGGCAGGTAACTGACACTGGGTAAATTTAGTACTTTTAAACCTGCATGTTAACTTGTTTTTCTGCACTGTTTGTGTGCTGTACTTACACATGTGAGAGCTTCCATTGATCTTGTTGTCCTCAGTGTCTTCAGCCAACACTTTCAACACTGCAGGAACAAACAGAAATTAGTGACTTTGGTTGGTGTGGCCAGTTTTAATTTCTGTATTTCTTGAAAACAGTGGAGAAAAGTTATTGGTCCATCTATTATAAAGAGTTAGATGTCACATCCCAGACTAAGAAGTGTTACTCTGTGAACTGCCAGATGCTAGGCTGAATTCTTTCTGCTGGGCTGCAAAGTGTAAAGGGATGTTGCTAAACTGAACTTGTATATAGCCTTTTGTTTTGGTTATTGTGTCCTGAGCCCTGTTTGCCCTGGGAGAGCAGTCATGGATATTTGGGTTTGGCTACAGTGGAGCTTGGCCTAAACTCTGCTAAGGATGGTGGTGTTCCTGTTTTTCAACACTTTTGTCACTGACTGGGTTGGGATCCCCTTGTGAGATCCATAATCAGCATAGCTGAGCAGCCTGTATTCACTGGTGCCAGGCAACAGCACCTGGCTGCAAGGAAAAGCCTTTGCAATTCCTTTATCAGAGGTACACATCTGTAGAGTAACATGCCAGTGATTATAGCATCATTCAACTGGTAGTTATCTTAATTATATTTGAGGTTTTTTTGTGGGCTTAGTGTTTTTTTGTATTTTTTTTTAAAATCTGCTTTCTTTGACTCTGCAGAATGTCTTGTACTATTGGCAGCCATTAACAGTATCAATTTAGGTTCAGTACTGGTGGGAAAAATGCTTTAGTATGTTAGACTGCCTTTTGCTAACTGTAACACACTAAGTGAATATGTGGTTTGTTTTCTTTTCATTTGATTGTGTTAGTGTGTGTTGAGAATAAGATGAAGGGGAAAAAGCATGTAAAGTAAAATTATAGTTTCTTTGCAAGTTCATAATCATGCAGTTGGCTTTTAACTTCAAGACTAATTCTGGTTGCTGCATGGAGCAAACTATTGATTTCTTTTTCCTTCTTTTTTTTTTTTTTCCTTGTTCCACTACATTGTGTGTGAGATAATTTTCTGTTTTAGTGATATTGGCACTTGGAACAAAATTGATAATTTGACTCCTTTTCTGAAAGGTCTTTGGATGTGAAGGACTGTTGTTTGATTGGTTGGGGCTTCACTAAGTGTTAGATGTGGTAGAGAGACAGATGCTCAGAGTTCTGAACTTTAACTTTTTGTAGTGTTTAAATATAAGATCAGGGATAGTGGATGGATGAAGCCAGGCAAATACAGAAAGAAACAATGAGACTGTATTGCTCCACAGGGTGACAGTAGCTGTAACATGCTAGTGCTTTGGTTCAGATGTCTTGATGAAGGAGAGTGGGAAGGGGGAATTAATGTAATGGTTATCTGGGCAGTTGCAGTGCAGCGTGAGCAGCAGGATGTCTGAAAGCAGGAAGACTGCCTTAGCTGTAGATTAGAGCTGAGGTGAGGGGAGAGGATGAGGTGCCCAAAAGATGCCCTGTGGACAGGATCTCTGCAGCTGTGTTCTGGATGGATATTGTAGGCTTGGGTCTTGCTGGCTGTTAGTATGGGGATGTCTAAGCTGGTGAGCATCCTTAAAAAGGGGAAGGGAAATTGTGCAGACAGTTATGTAGAGCAGTGTGAAGCAGTGCATGGAAGGTGCTGACACTGATGATAAAGACAGATTTGGGCTACTAGGACAATAAACCAGAAAAATTGAGGTATTGGTGTCTTTGCTGACTTATGTAGACTGGCATTTTTCTGAGCAATGTGTAGAGTTATTGCATGAATGGCCATAATTGTGATTAGTGTCAGTGCAAGAGCAATTATGAAGTCGACTAGCCTGCATGTAATATCACATAATAGAAAATGTCTTGTTTAAGGGGTAGGGAGAATCTAAAGAGAGCTGAAGTGAAGAGGACTTGGGGTGGAGCAATAAGAAGATGAGGTATTGTCTTCAGGTAATGGAAATACATCACTAAAAGTGAGGCAGTCAAAAGGGGAGCAGAATGTCCAGAATGGCATTATCAGTGAAACTGAAGTTTCCTTGAAGAGAATAGAGACTTGGCTGGGAGGGCAACTTCAGGGGCTGGTGCAAAAATGCTATGTCAAAGTCAAAGGAATGGAAACCCAAGGGGAGAAAGTTGAGGATGAAAACTCCAGACAGCAAGTGCAGAAGGTACAGAGAGTCTGAACAACAGTCAAGGGTCATTAAAGAGAAGTCAGGAGTGGAGGACCTGAGATGTCAAACAGAAGGTGATTAAATGGTGATCCAGCTGCAAGCATGGAACTATTGTAGTTTGCTGAAGGAACAGTCCTCATGGAAGGGAAGAGAAAAACAGAACTAAAAGAGACTTGTCTCATGTCCTTTATTTGCCCTTTGTATCCATATTTCCATTTAGAGAAGACAAACAGGAATGCGTGTGAGGGCTGTAGATAGGTTTTAGAGTAACCTGCAACACTGCAAAAATGACACATAAACTTGTAGCCAGACAAATTTGTTTGGATGCTTCTCACTTGAGATGTGGTGCCAAAATAATTAAAATGGGTGAGCTAATTTATTTATGCTAGTCAGATTCTTCTTTACAGGCAGCAACTTCCAGATGCTCCAGAAGAAATTTGTCATGTCTACAGAGTTATGATTCCTGTTTGTGGTGGGAACAGAACAGTTTGCCTCAAGCATCTGTGTGAGTGTAGTGTTGACTTAGATTTCACAGGCATTTCTTAATATTAAGCATTTTTGAAAACTGCAGGTCGTCATCCTTTCTGCCTGCTTTAAGAAATAAAACTGAGCAAACAGCTAATGTGAGGATTGCAGCCTTAGCAATATCCTAGGAAGGGTATTTTACAGGTGGAGATTGTATAAGTAAATTGAGGATGTAAGAGCTGCTAGGTTCCCAGCTGGTAGGTGTTTTCCTTCTAATCGGATTAAGTGACTTTTTTTCTCAAGCCCTTTGTATATAGTGCTTTGAATAATCATAGCAGGGAATATAAAACCAATTAAAAAATCATTGCTTTTTTTAAGCAAAAGATTTTTCAGATTATAGATTCTATTTGACTTAGTAGGCATAATTCCATTAGTGAATAATTGATGCCATTTATTGTTGCTGTATTTATTTGCTGAGCTGAAATACCCTGTCTCAGCATGCTGGAGCTCTGGAGGGCATGCCAGCCTTGTGCGGAGGAGCATCGGAAGACATTCCTAAGGTTTCTGTGAGGCTGCTGGCTGCAGAGCAGATAGTGGTCTTTCTGCAGGTTGACACAGCTTAATTGGCTCAGGCCTGGCAGGGGTATGTCCTTCAAGCTACAGAGTCAAGAGTTTCATGTCTTATCCTTTGTCGCGTGTCAGATGGATGTGCTGCAGGATTTTGGTCTTCCTTCTCTTGTTTATCTGGAGACTATCCAAAAGGCAGTCATATGCCAGAGGAGCAAGTGTGTGTCTGATCCCCCACCCACCCAGATCCTCCACTTACATCTGATTGTCACTGATGGCTTGGGAGAGAGAGGGCTCAACTTAGCATTCTGCCTTGCTGTGTATGGGCATAGCCAAATTACCTGAAATTCTCTCGATGTGGAGCGGTCAAGATGTAGTGCTTTAAAACATCCCTTTTAAACCTATTGGCTTGATATTTTATGCCTTTTAAAATGTCATGTAGCAACTTACTGTGGTCTCCTATAGATGTTTCAGGAGACCTACACTTTTCTACTAGTTGTCACTGCTCTAGCCTAGGATTTCCCTCTGCTCCCCACTGTGAAGCTCAGTCTTCCTGTATTGTTGCCTGATCACTTTGGCAGTGAGAACTGGCATATATGGAAGTGATGGTGTTTGTACTTCAGAGGTGACGCATGGATTTGTGCCTGGAGTGGGATATCCTAGATGAGCCTGACTCTTATAAGTTCATTGCTCCTGCTGGAGTGGGCCCCAGAGGAGCTGCAGGATGAGTGCTCACACTTGCCATTTGCTTTAGTTTGCAATTGCATCTGCCTGAAGAGCTGACTTTTGGCCCTGATGTAAAATGCATGACCATGAGCCCTCCCGTTTCTGAGATATGACTGATGCAAAAGAGGCTTTTGGCTTTTACTTCGTACAAATAATGTTCAGACAGAGGAGATGAGAGCTTGGCAATGCTAATCAGCGCACACTGATCTCTTACTTTTCCCAGAAGATGTTAAGTTATTCACAGCTCCAGCAAACAAAGTCAGAATCATTGTTGCTCTAAGCTGTCATCAGTGCAGGAAAGTACAGCCTCTTCTGCACATGGTTGTGTCTGCTCACAGGTTCGTGGCTGCTCTCCATCTGTTCACTTTGGATCAGTGGGAAGTGAGGAGCCAGGCTCCTGTGCTCACTCAGGTCTCGGGGGGCTACTAGCAAGTCAGCTGTGAAGCTCTGGTAGCTGTACACCTCATTACAGGACTCTCAGCCTTAGTTTCTTCTCCTCTAGACAGAAAGTGGCATCACAGCTGGACAGACCTATCTGGAAGACAGCTGGCAGCATTTATACATTCTGTTTGCTGGTGAGGAGGGAGGTGCATAAAGGAGAACAAGAAAGGAAATAATCTGCAAGAGGTTTGGGGTGGGTTTCTTGGTTTTTTTTTTTTATTGTGACCTCAACCTGACAGGGTTTAAATATTGAGCTTACTTAAGCACTCAGTTTTTTAGCTTTTGCACATGTTTAAAATGAGTTCATGTATAATTAAAACTTATATACTTAAATATTAAAGCTTGACTCCCTCCCAAAAGGGAAACCACAGCTGTATTTGAATAAAATAAATGAACATGGTTAAATTGTTTCAGTCTGCAGTAAATCACAAAGGTAGGCTCTTCAGGGAATAGGGAGAAATAAGCAAAGCATGAAAGAAATGTAACTTCCTCAGTTAAAAATCTATAATCTTCCACTTTTGCAATGGGCATCATGTCAGCTGTTCGGATATCTATTCTACATCTTGCTGCAGCATGTAGGAGCTCATTAATAATATCTGAACCTCTAATATACATAGCATCATAACTGAGAAATCTTCCAGCTCTATACCTTTAACTGGATAATACCTTTTTCATCTCTCCAAAATGGGGCTTATCAAATGAGAAAACCTCCTAATGTATCAAGGTGCCTTTGCATTGTTTTCTTGAAGGTCCGAATTAGAAATTTTTAGTGAGATCTTCTTGTCCTGTGCGGAGCGGCTGAGGGAGCTAGGGGTGTTCAGCCTGGAGAAGAGGAGGCTCAGGGGAGACCTTATCACCCTCTACAACTCCCTGAAAGGAGGTTAAGTCAGGTGGGGGTTGGTCTCTTCTCCCAGGCAACCAGCAGCAGGACAAGAGGGCGTAGACTCAAGCTCTGCCAGGGGAGGTTTAGGTTGGATATTAGGAAGAGATTTTTTACAGAGAGAGTGGTCAGACATTGGAATGTGCTGCTCAGGGAGGTGGTGGATTTACCATCTCTGGAGGTTTTTAAGATGAGACTGGATGTGGCACTTAGTGCCATGGTCTAGTAATGGGGATAGGGTTGGACTCGATGATCTTTGAGGTCTCTTCCAACCTGGTTGATTCTATGATTCATTTCAGTGTTGCTAGTATGCTCACTTTGAAGGTGAGTGTCCTAGGTTCATGTCTTTACTTTGAAACTGACTGTCTCAAGAGGCATGGAAAGTTGTTCTGGCATGTTTTGTTTTTCATCTTGTTCATATTTTTGGAAGGTCTGTCTTACATAATGTTCAAATGAAAGTATAAATAATACAGCCACAGACTTATGCAGAACAGTCTTCAAGCTCAGTATGTTGGCTAGTCCTGGAGATGAATACCTGCTCAGTCTGGGACACCTGTTGGTGATGCAGAGGTAACTTAGGGGGATATGGACCTATAGGAGCTATAAGGAATCAGTGTTGTAAGGGCTTTGCTTTGGGCAGTGCTGAAATGTCCTTGGGTTTTCGTAACCTGTTACATGTTAAGGCAGGTTTTCCATGCTGCTGTATATATTTGAAGGAACATAAATAAGGCTCCTTAGATTGAACTAGGTATGAATATTAATGCACATTCTTCTATATCTGGCCACTGAATTTAAAGAACTTTTCCTACTCTACTTTCAGAATCTTGCTTGTTGTTTGAGTGCATTTCTGTTTTGAGCTGCTAGTCCCTGTGACACATTGTATCAGAAACTTCTTTTTTACTTGTTGACTACTTTTTTTTGCCATGAATGAAGCTGATACAGTGGCAAGCAGTAAAATTGTGACCTAGGAGTTGTTGGGATCACTATGAGAAATACCAATAGAAAGGAGAATTAAGATGCATTTTTGGGGATTCAAGTTTTTGAGGAAGTTGGGTTTTTGCTTCATAAAGCAAACAACAGATTTTTGCTGTTTCAGGAGGTGCAGACTTAAGTATTTCAAGTTGTTGACCTGTGGAGGAAGGAAGGAATTCTGTTTCGTGCAGCGTATGTATGTGCAAACGTTAGTATATAGACCCGTGTGAGATTGTTGTTTGCTCTTGTAACTTGCTGAAGTAGAAATGATTCCCATCTATTAGTTGAAAGCAAAATTGATCTGAGCTGCAGTGTCACCTCTAGAGGATACATTTATCACTTTATTAATCTCTAACTCTTTCAAATCCAGTCAATTCTTTCCTACAAGAAGTGTGATTAGTACTTATAATACATACTGATATGAAAACACAGTGCTCTGCTAAGACAGACTTAGATTCAAGTTAGGCTTCTGACCTGAGCACTTTGCTTTTCTGAGATATGGTGACCAGGCTGCACACCAACCTCTGCCATCAGTTCCTTCTTGCTCGCCCTCCCTGTGTGGTTCCTTGTTTGAGGAATGAACAGAGGCAATGTGAGGACAGTTCTGTTAGCTTGACTTTTGGGATTCACAAAACAGTAGCTCTGTTGCGCTGCATATGACCTGTGGAAACTCACTCTCTGTTACTTTTTTTTTTGAGGGAGGAAGGTATTTTGACACTTCAGTGTAAGACAGGTGCAGTTGGTTTGCATCTTTGAGGGATCAGTATGCTTTAAAAGGGTATCTACTGAGATTTCTGCATCCGTTATTCCAGATGGGAAACGAAATAGTAATTGAATAAGTTGAAGACTGTATGACCCAGACAGCTGTAAGTGTTGCTCAGTGGTGTTTTATAAAGAGACTGGAAGTAATGGACTCATTCCTGTGGCTGTAATGAAGTGGGAGGAATAGGAACCTGCATCAGTCCCTGACTGCTAATCTGGCCTAGCAGCCCCTCTGAGACAGTCAGTGAAGAAGCCTGAAACAGGGCAAAAGGCAAAGTCTGAAGTTCCCTAATTGCTTTCTAATGTTTGAAGTAAAATATTTTGTATGTCACTCTTGCCTGTGTCTGGGGAACATACTGCTGTTGAGGCCTCCAGCAACCATGTGTACAGTTCAGGTGTTTGTTAGGGCTGTGTAGTAGAAGCCTTGAAACATGGTGTTAGTATTATTTTTTTGGACTTTCAGTGTTCTAATTGTACTTTGCTACCTGAGTAGGGTTTTTGTTTTGTAAAGTCCCATGGGACATTTTGGTGTAAACATCTGCTACCATGGTATTTAATCCAAGTGCTTTTTGACTCTGATGTTTGCATCATAGTAAGTCCCATTTTACAGATTATAGAAAGTCATCCAGAGATGAAGCGAAGTTAAGGTTGCGCAGCACACTGAAGGTGATGTGGGGAATAATACATAAATAAAATGTTTCCCTCTGTTTTGTTATGTTGCTAATGCTTTAGGCAAGGACAAGGAAAGCAGTACTGTCTCCTAGAGAAGTTTTGAGGCTAAATAAGCATGTGCTTTTATGTCCCTGAATGCATGTGATAACAGAAATTACGAAAGCTTTTCCCTATTTTTCGGTAGAAGGTAGTAAAATGTGTCAGCTAGCAATGGAAGAGGAAAAGGAGAGAGATTCATTAAAGCAGGTTTTGTGCACTAGTTTTAGGCTCAGAGCTTTAGCCTCTGAATGTTACAAGTCTGTTGTGTGTGTTCAGGCTATTAGCTGTACTTTCAGTGAATAGTGGGGACACAGGAGGAAAAAACACTTACGACTGTAAAGTGACATACAGAATACCTGAGGGACCGTGAGCCTTGGAGAAACCAATCAAGTCTCTTGAGGACCCAAGTTGATAGAAACCTCTGCATATACTTACTGCTCTGACCTAAGGAACATTTGTTGACGGTGAACTGCTGTGACTCTGCAGGAGACAGCTGCGTTTGAGCCGCTCTGGGCTCCATCTGTGCTTACCCAGTAGCTGCCTTTAGATTGTTAGCAGTACCAGGAACTGGAGTTCTGTTCTCAGATGTGTGAATAGCCTAAAACACCTTTATCCAAGGACTCATCAGTGTACAGTGTAACCAGATGTTCATGTTTATTTAAAGAAATGCTGGTCCTTTCATCACACTCTACAAATCCATATAAAGTTTGAGTGAAAAGTTGTTTCACAGTTTTGTTTTGTTAAATTCTTTTTTTAAGTATTTGAGAATTAGAAATTTTTTCTGGTATGTTGAAGATAGAATTGGCTTATTATTTGTGAAGACTGGTGTTAATATAGCAGATCAGATTTTTCACATGACAACAGGAATTGCTTGTTCTTGGATTTAAGCATTGTGTCTTGTTTTGCTGATGCACTCTGTGATCCTAAGGTTATTTCGATCAATGTGCAGAGCCACTTCATGCATGCTTATGATGTCTTACATGTTCAACAAAATATTTATGTGGTTGGGCCTGGACGGGGAGAGGTAATGTGAGCTGTAATCATTCTGATGTCTTTGAGCTGATGGTAAAATGCAGAAATATAACCACATTCCCCAGAACAGTGTTCATCAGAATTTCCTTTTCAGTGACACAATGTCATTTTGAATAGTAAATTCCCTGAGATGGATACACTTAATAAGCAATGGAAAACTACTGGAACATGGATCAAAGGCAGGGTTATTCCCAGACTCTGTCTCTGGAGAGATACAAAAGTTGCAGCTGAATGGTAGTACTTCTGGCGCTCTTGATACGGATGTTGGAAGAAAAAGATGGAAGACCTTGAACACAAAGTGTTCAGGATGCTACTGTTTCTGGGGTTCCCTGATGAGGAAACATTTGTCTATGTCAAGTCTCTGGGGTTTACTGCAGAGGAGATCTGAAAACTGAGTAGGTGGGAGTGCTTTAATGGAGCCAGGTCATCCTGCAAGCTTCCTTAGCTCCAGGTTGGAAATGGATCTGTGGCCATCAGCACTGCTCTCTTGCACTCCTCCCTGCTGAAGAGGAACCTCCTTCAGGACCTGCTTCTTCCTCTCTGGTTGCAGGCTCCTATTGCAGAGTGTGTTTTGTTAAGAAAATAAACCAATTTTCAAGCATTTTAAAAACCTATTTGCTCTGGTACTTGTAGTTGAGAAAAGCAAATTTGAAATGTAAGCCAAGAAAGTACTTGTTTTTGATATGACCTTGATAATCTTACCCTGTTATCTTAAGCCAGAGAGGTGTGAATAATGGCATGGGTTTGGACATAAGGAAAGAAATTAGGATGTATATGACTAATGACACTTTGGATATAGTATTTCTATACAAAATGACATCTGTAATTTTAAGGAAATCGGGAACTACAGTGGAAAGCACTGAGGAGTGTAGTGTTACAGCTTTACTGGAGCAGATTGAAAGCTGAAGCTTTTTGGCTGACTTCTGATGTAGGTCAACATAATTCCTATTCGCCGTGACTTTACATCATATTATTTACAGCATTATGATTTTTTCATCTGGATTGGATGATTAAATTTGCTCTTTACCATTCAGAGTTTATTGCAAATGGTTTTGTTCCAGCTGTACAACATGCCTCTGACTTAGTGCGTGAGAGATGAAACCTAAATCCAGCCACCTGGGATGCCTGGCTGCAACTGGTGTGGACTTTACACAGGGAGAGTGTAAAGCTCTACTGCTGACCAAAGGATCTTTATTAAATCCTGTTTTAGAAGAGTCTACAAATGAACTGTTCCGTTTGCTGTCCTTCATAAAGAGCTGTAATTGATGGCTTTCTCTGAAGGACACAGATCCCATGCGAACAGTTGGTGGTTCAGAATGCTGTGATGTGAAGTCCTTTGCAGAATGTGTCACCAACCTGCTTCATGTTGTAGTGAGCAAGACGTTTGATGTGCTACAGTAATTTGTTGTCTTTTGGGAACGCTGTCTATTTTTTTCCCCCAGAAGTGAAATGCTGGGTACCTTGATCATGAGAACTCAAATAATACAAATTCTACAGTGTGATTGCAGGAAGGCTTGGTAATGTCAAACCAAGTTGAAATGTCACATAAACCTCTTATTGGTGTGTAAATATGAGCGTCCTCAAGAGAGACAAGTGGGGTTTTTTTTCTGGGGGCTGCTGGGTAAAAGTTCCCCTCTAGAATATTTTTGGTGCTATGATTGGCACGTTAAGGTTTGTGAAAGACAAGTGCTTTCTTTCCTGCCCTTTCAGAATGATGATGTGTAATATACTTGTAAAAATCAGATCTCCTTTAATGTTTTTATTGAGCACATGAAAGTTGTGCATTATCAATGCAGTTACTGAGATAATTTAATGCTCCTTCTGTGCTTTACCGTGGTGCTTTCCAACAAGGAACTGTAAAAGGTAATTTTGATCTCCTTAAACTTTGTTTAGGTTATTAAGAAATATTTTTTAGTGGCAGAAGAGGGAATTCTATTTTTGCATAATCTATTAGCCCCTTAAGGCTCACCTTTTAAAATCACATCAGTCAGATAAGGGAAGAGATGGGAACAATCAATCATCTTGCTAAGTGTTCAGGGATTCTTGAGCATGCAGCATCCATGGCTGGTGATCCCCAGGCTGCAGAGCTGGTGATTTGGTGATGCTACTTCCAGGTATTTCCAAATGACTGGGAGATGGGAGGGAATAAAACCATCAAAGGTCTTGCATAAACATTGTACTGGCTCTTCCAGCCCATCCTTAAAGGTGTTCTTTAAGGTTTCTTAGTGCCCCAAACAGTCTAGAGGAAGGGATATGGCTGAGCTGCCTGTCCCAGCTACATTGAGAAGCAGTGATGCAGCCTCTGCTTGAGGTGATCCCAAAGGATTTTTCTCAAGGTTGTGTCCCACACACAGGGTTTGGGGCTCTGCTCTAAGGCTCTAAGGAATTGGTCTGGGCTGTGTTTTGTTCCTCTTTTTTTTTTTTTTTTTTTTTTTTTTCCTTTGAGGAACTTTCTTTAAAATAGGATATGCCATACTATGCGAGCAGAATTAACCAGAGGAAGTTTCTATGCAAAGTGAGAGAGGAGCTCATTAATTGCTTGAAAATTAGGCAGTCTCCATCTGAGTAATCGGTGTTGGCTGGCTGGCCTTCCTCAGTCTAAGAAGTAGCTCATTAGTAGAATACACACAGATGGTACTGTGCGCTGAGGTACTTAAAATACACAGGCAGAGAGCTGTGTTAATAAGGCAAACCTGTCCTTAGCCTCCGTGACTGAGTTTGCTACAAGCAGCAGAGGGAACAGTGTCATTTGGTAAATATTATTAGGTAAATGCATTTCCATAAATTTTAGTTTCTGCTTTTTTTTTCTCCTGCAGATAACAGATTATGATAAATACTAAAAGTAATTTACTGTTTCTGGAAAATTTCTATTGCGAGAACAGACTTAGAATAACTACTTCATTTGTTCAGTACCTGATTTACCCATATAATTGCCTAGAGGGGGAGATGTATTCAGAGCCCAATTTTTATTTGGAATATATATAGTTTGTTAACAGTTTATTCAAAGTATGGCTTTTTCTGAAGGAGTTGAGACTCCTCTACAAATGCTAGTGGCTAGCAAAATAAGGCATCACCCACCTGGAAAGACAGAAAATGCAGAGCCTGGAGCCCCCAGAACTGCTGGTGGGTGAGCAGGGGCTGAGTGAGGGCACCCCCAGGCTCCTTGCTAACAAACTGCCTGTGCCACTGAAGCTGTGGAGCCCTGGAGAGGGACAGCGCTGAGCTTGCCAATTTCAAAGCTGTAGGAAAAATTCAGAGGTGATAATAATCATGGCTTTCTTTTCAAATACCAGACCCTCCTCTCTTCCCATGTGTCTCATTGGCAGTCTCTTTTTTGTCTGAGCAGCGTCCAAGCCCATCTTAAAATTGCGGTTGTCCATTACTACATTTGACAATAGTGCACTACTCACTTGATTGTGAGCAGTGAAACACTCCCCACCCCAGCTGTGAATTCCTAGGTGTATTGACTTTCCTGTTTAAGAGACTTTTACCATTAAGACTGGGCTGGGGAAGAAATAGACTCCCTTGGATAATCATTCTTCAAACAGTCAGAGTTTGGTCTCCTATGTAGTTACACTTTATTTAGAGGTCCTTTTTCAATCAGTGCTTGCACATCTTTGTCATGAACTGCGACAAATTATTTCTTTCTAATGAAAGAATTTAATGCTTCCCTTGTTGATCCTCTGCAAACTTAGTGCATTTCATACCTTCCTTGGTGAGGGGTTAAATAGAGCTGCTAGTTACACTCTTCTAGTACATGTTTTTTCACCAGGCCCTCAACAGAGCTCTTTGTTGCATTGGCAACAGATAGAATTTGTTGCTGCTTCACTCTGTTTTTAATTTCTCAGAGATTGGATGTCTGTTGTTTGAGTGTATGCTGGTGTTGAACAGAGTGGTTCTGCCTCAGTTTGATTACTCTGCATTGCTCTGTGTGTGTAAGGTATGGAGCCACTTCAGTAGATCTTCTGGATTTAGTACTAGCTGGCCAAGGGAACTTGGGAACAGATGTAATTTGTGAGGAATAGTTTAATAGTTACACACAAGTGTTTTGAATGATGCTGATCCTCTCTGAGGTAGAGCCCTATTCACTTTAAGTCCTGCTTTAGGCTTAGGTTCAGTCCTTGGTAAGGTGCATGGTTTCCACAGCCTGCACTGGAGGGAGCAGAATGTCAGGAAACTAGGTTTATTTTGTGGAACTCAAATATTTGAACCTGAAAACTTTGAAAAAACAGTGGAATGTACTGCTCTGTGTCAATGGGATTCAGTGTTTCCGAGCTCATTTAAGGATGGCTACAAGTAGGAATGAGACTTAGCTGTGTATTGAGAGATGAGAGCATGTGATAGATGCCATGCAGAGGGAACTGGGAAGGTTTTTTCCAAGGGTATGTGTAAAAGAGTAAGGCTTTGGAAGAAAATATTTACTTGATCATAGATTTGGCTTAATGGAAAAATGGGGGAGGCTTTGGGGTTTATAATGACAAGAAATCACCAAGTGACATGGTTTCCTAGGAAATGTCATGAGTTCGGTGGCAGTGGGTTCCATAAACTGTTCGAAGGTGGCAGTGTATGCAGTTCTGGAAACAAGAAGGGCTTTTAAGTGAAGGAATTGAAAAAAGAAGAGCAGTATTCATTTTAGCTTTCAAATTTCAGGGTAATTTGGTAGGATTTACTAGTAACCCTAGGCTGTGGAGGTTTGTTGGGCTTTTTTTCCCCTGCTGTAAAGCTATTGAGGTTTGTGGAATTAAACAAGGAATTAAGAAACATGACTGTGTAGCAATGCGATTGTTTCTCCCTTCTGTGTGCCAAGCTTCTGCTTATTTGGTGTGATTCTGCAAAAACATCCATTGATTTCTGTTATTCAATAGCTAATTACCTCATAACCCACAGGATCAAGCAGCAGAGCTGCTTATTTAGCCTGTAACAACACAGTTCTTATTATGGTGCCCAGTTGTGTTGGCACTTGCTGCAGGGAGCCTCCCATTGACCCTGGTTGGGAGATGGCAGCGGAGCAGGTCCCTGCGCACGTATCCTGCCTCTAGACTGGGATTATTGTGCATGCAAATGGACAGCAATTGCCATTTAAGTAATGAGTACTTAATGGATGTTTGTATTCTGTAAATTTGAAGCCTTTTTTTAAGCTGAAATTTCCCTGCTGGTGTAATTTGATGTGTGCCACAAATTGCTGAGGTGAGAACACAAACGGGAGGAAACTAAGTTATCAGTGGAAGTAGACTCTGACAGCTCCCTCTCCTGCTTCTACCTCAGGCATTCCAATGGATGAGTGGAGAGAAAAATATAAATGTATCAGAGTAAATCCCCGGGAAGAATCTTTGCCTTTTCTAGGTAGTTATCATGATGAAAATTGCACTGCATTGGATTTTGTAGGGACCTGACTCTTCAATAAAATAAAAGTCAAGCATGCAGTGTGGTAGGTGTAGCAGCAGGTATTCCCCCAAAATGACGTGTTGGCTGTGGTTTGACTAAACAGACAACAAATAGCTTAGTGTAGGCTGAATTCAGACATGCTGTGCAGATTTCTTCAGTGCATCTACTTGAAAAGGCCCTCTAATATTAATCCGTTTGGATACCACAGGATTGCTTCCAAATCCAAATCTGAGTTTTAATTGAAGTGTTGTGGTCCATATGAGAAAAGTAATACATCACTAACATTATTTCAAAGACAAATCCTTTGGGGGGAACTCCCAATTGCAATTCTTCAAGCATCTTTAGGATTCTCAGAAGCAAATCAATACACTTCTCAACAACAATTATCCTTGGAAACCTTCCAATTAGATATAATATAAAGAAACAAAGCTGTGGTGGTTTCCAGCTGAGCATTGCCTGTGAAACTACCTTTGCAACTGGAAAGCTAAATGAAATTGTAAAACAGAACTTGACTGTATCAGTAGGCAGCTATCTTCTGTCAAGTACATGCAGGGATAAAATAACCTCTGAGGCTGGAATTGTTGACTCTTTTAAACTGTAAGTTCTCATGAACTGGCATTGTCTCTCTTCTGTATTTGACTGGAGCTCGAGTGCTTCAGCTGTATGAAGGACCAGAAATACTTTAGTAGTGCTAATTACAGGGCTATAGCCTGTCCTAAAGTGCTCATTTGAACTTGGTGATAATGATAAAATATTAATCTCTCAGAATGTTAATTAAGATTACTTGTAGACATTGGGATCGCTTTGTACAGAAGAGCAGAAATGCTCCAATTCCTGGCAGGGCTATTTTTAAAAAAATTCAGAAGCAAAACTATTTTACTGATATTATTTGTGATTAACTTTTAATGGACTTGTGATGATTTGAGTGGCTAAGAACTACACCATGGATCAAGATTGCTTGATAATTCTGCCACTGTGCATTAGTCTCTGTTCTCCAATGCTTGCCTGACTGAACACACAAATTAACTTCTTTTTGCAAGAAAATGTGTGGGATTGGCTGACCACCTGCTTGGTGGCTATCTCAGTCCTGGCCTGTTCACTTTGCAGCAGGAACTATGTACGTATATAACATATATTTAAAGGTATCTCTTTCCGAAGAACAGTTTGTTGGGATGGAAAACCCCAGTGCTGTGCAATGAGTGTTTGTGCATTAGTTCTTGGAGCACTGAGGTTGGATGCTGCTAAAATGGTAGCAGCATGTCCATCTTCTCATATAAGGCAAAAGTGGGAATACTCTTAAATAGCTAGGGAAAAAATGGGTTTGTTTCAAACAAATTCATTGTGCTCAAACATGAATGCATGAAGGATGCCTCTCTCAAAAAAAGCTGTTAGTCTCAGTTGTTGGGAGGAATAAGAGACTGAAAATCTCCATTGTCTCCCATCATCACTGTGGCTATGAAGAACCAGTGAAGGCCACTAACAGCTTTTTTCCAGGTATATTCCTCAGGGCATGCTTGGAGACTGAGGCTGCAGGACAGTCTTCTAGAAGCCAAGTTCCAGTACCTTGTTCAAGCTATTTCATGCAGAGGATTTTTGATATGATGTGGGAAATTCAGGTTCATGCTTTCTGGAGTTATAGAACATAGTTTTCTGTTATTTTCTGTTATAAATTTTCTTCCTGCATTTAGTCATCTCTTCTGCATTTGGTTTCAGCTTTCACAGTTTGACTCCAAGACCATGTAGTTTGTGTTGCTAGCTGGCAAAATAAAATGTGTCAGCCTCCTACAGATATTAAAGGACCCCCAAATCAGGAAGGATTAATGAAGTCCCTGGGTGAGGCAGTAAATTATGGCTGCTTTCTCCCATAGTCTTTGAAGGCACAGTCAAATATTACTGCTCTCAAGTTCTATTGCAAAAGCACCACTGATGTGCTCCCTTGGTCTGTTAACTTTTATGTCTCTCCATACTGACAACAGTCCTTCAAACCACATCTCTAAACCAGAAAAAAAGGGTCAAAAAGCATGCATATGCTTAATGCAGCTGATTTAAAAATGTCAGAGTTGAATTCTCTGGTGATGCACTGTATTGGAAAACTGTACGAGAAAATGTCCTCTGCAGGGGATCACGGAATGATGATAAAGCATTTGAGGTCTCCGTAGACTTGGTAAGGTCTCTGACCTGTTATACCTCAGTAAGCATCTACTCTGCTGTGTTAGCTCAGAAGGGGTTAAAGACTTTCTGGGAGCTTGTGAATACTAGAGCAGTTATTATCCCTGTGTAACAGTGGAATAATGTCTATGCATAATCTAATTTTAGCTTAATTTAGTGTACCACATAGATTTTCATGTATATATAATAATGCCAGAAGCATTTGAAAAAGCTTTTCTCTTACTGAAGCCTGTGTTAAAACTCTGATAGCAACAGAGAAAATATGCTTATTCACAGAACTTTTTAAAAGCCCCCTCTTGACTTCTGCATTTGATGATTTAAAAACACATTATCATGATTAATTTGTTGTTCTTGTTAAAAACTTAAGCTCTCCTTTTAATAAGATTGTGCTGATGGCAAAGCTTCATACGCTGGTGCGACTTCCCTGTTAGTTAATAGCTACCTAATTAGAAATGTAAAAGTAATTCTTGTTGTGTAAACAAATAGACTAAAAAACCTCTTAATGGATAATGCAGTTTTGCTATTTAATTTCTGCAGTAGTAAAAGAGAAGACTTTATTGTGAGATCTCTCTAGCAGTACTAGTACAGAGGCTGTCTGCTAACTAAACTGATTCTGGAAGAGGGGATTCATTGGGGTTTCAAAATAGTATGAGTTCCCCTGTCCTGTGTGAGTTCCCCGTCCTGTGGGAAACAGAAGCAAAGATGTTCCAGAGAGACTGTGGGTTTTTCCTGTGTTTTGTACATGTTTGTGTTTCTCTCCAAGGACATATTTTGTTTTATCTTCTCTTTTTAATTTCTGTAATGAAATGAGGGTGTCCAGTGCTCCTGTCATCTTTTCTGAACCATAAAGCAAAACATTAGGGAGAAAAGAAGGAAAAAATTCACAGTGTGACTTCTGAGAAGTGCTGAAGGCCCTCATACCTTTCAAAGAACTGTAGTTCCCAATTTTTGTTGACTGCAATACATTTAGAAATCCCCTTAAAAAAAAAATTGACCTTGAGTACGTACAACTTGCTCTGCAGTTGATGGGAGCTGCAGAACCTAAGCACCACTGAAAATCAGACTTATCAGTCATGCTCACTGGCTTCCTTTGATGGAAGCAACAATACGCCTTGGGGAGTTTTGGAAGCTTTACTTAAAATTCCAGCACCTAAATGAAGAGAAGTTTCTGTTCATTTCTTTGCTTCTGGTGTTGTCACCTCCTGGGAGCAGAGCTGAGGCTCTCCTATGAGAGCAGGTACCATAGCATCACCTGGAAGTCCCTGAAATCACACATGCTCCCTCTCCCCCATCCTGTGATGGGATGAGCAGCCTAGAAAGTGAGCTTTGCTTAGAATGCACTGACATTGGTTTACTGATTGCTTTAGCTTGTTATTAACAAGGGAATCTTTTTTTTCTCTGGAGAGGAAACAAATGTGCTGTTTCTTCTGCGTAAGATCATCCAGGATGGAAGGTCTTAAATTAGCAAGTTGTACCTCTTCATGTGCTGATCTGTGTTGCTAAGGTTCAAACTATATAAATGCACTATTGTGTATGGGGCTTTGTTCAACCAGTGTAGCTTCTCTGTGCTGGAGGATGCTAATACTTGAGGTGTTGCATACTGGAGTAATTAAGTAAAAAGAAAACAACCCCCAAACGGTAGGATGACTTCTTTAAAAGAGGCAATGATATCTGTGTTCAGAATTAGACATTGAAACTTTGAATGAGGTGGATTTCTTCTTTAACTGCAGTACTGACTGAGGGGAAAAAAAGACTAAGTATGCAGTGTTACATCCTGATACATATGGCATATGTTGAAAGGCTGATAGCATAACAAGTGGAGTGCAAGAGCTTTGCAGGACCTGTGTGCATGCTTAGAGCTGCACCTGGCTCATTCACAGCCTGCATGTCTCTGTGCTCTAAGCTCTGTCTCAGCAAATAGGGTTTCCTGGGCTTCTGCGCACACTCGCTGAGTTTGGGGAGTGTAGATAAACTTCACTGCCACTGTTGAAAAGATTAACCAAGGCATAGGAAAAAAATAGGCATGTTATAAACTATATAAAAGAATGGAGCTGAGGGTCTTGGCAAAAGTATGTTTGCACAATGGGTGAGGGAACGAAGGAAGAGCAAAGTGAAAAGTTTTGCAAAGCCAGTGGCTTTGCCAGGACTCAGAGGCTGGATCAAGAGTGCTGCTGCACTTATGGAGACTGTGTTGTTCATCAGTGTGTTGTTCCTCACAGCCTGGGTTTGAATCTTGCACTGTGTCCTCATGATGCCTTGGAGAGAAGGGGAGCTTGCTTCTGGGGGCATGGGAGCTTTGTCTGAGCCCAGTGCCAACCAGGGTAAAGAAACAGCTCCCAGCTAGCCTGAAGCCTAGGCTGAGTACTCCCTTTTTTTTTCTTCTCACCTTGGAAAGCCTTGTGGAGAACTGCAGAACAAGGAAAATAAGTAGAAGTTGGGGAAAAAAGCTTACATGGCAAAATTGTCAAGCAGTGACCAATTTCCTTTGAAATTTTATGGAGGTCTTGATGGCTGTAGAGCCACCTTGTCTTCACTCAGATGCAGCAAACTGGGGCTGCCATGGTTGTCCTCTCACTGTTTATGGGTCTCTGCTGTTTAGTGGGGGACTAAGGCAGCTGTGGGACTTACAACAGCCCATATAACACTTGGGAACTCCTGTGATTTGAGCCCCAGTGAGACTTGTAAAATACTTGTCCATCTGAACTCTGCAGTGGTGAGAGGTGGAGGGAAAAGCTGGGCTTGCTGTGGACCAAGAGAGGTGACTTGTGCCAGAGAGGCAGGCTTAGTGAAGAGCAAAGAGATACTGAGGAGATTAAAAATGAAAATGTCAAGCAGAGGAAGCTTTTTTCTAAATATAAAAAGGGGCTGGGAAAGCAACTGAATTCTGCCTGACTTTACAGCTTCCATTGAGACCATTTAAATTTTTTTTTAAAGTTTTTTTTTTAATCTGCAGAAGCAGGGACTTGGCTCAGTGTGTTCAAGGGGAAATCTATGCACCGTGCATGTAGGCTGCAGGGGGCATCAGGGCAGAACTTCTCCTCTAGCTGAAAGACACTGTAGTGCCTGCGGAGCTTAAGATGCTCAGGAATCCCCACCTGCCTTCATAAGCATTGTTGTATGCCCCCCTCGGGCTGTCAGCAAACACAAATAAAGGGCAGATTCCAATTAAAAATGCACAGGGTCACTGTAATGTAGCTAAAGAGGCTCTCTGGGTTGTACTCCTGTCAGCCTAGTGCGGGTTTCATCTCGGTGAAATGTACCAAATTGAAAAGCAAAAGCCTTTCTGGAGTGCAGCTTTGTTGGGCTTTGCTCTCTGTCGTTTTCAACTCACCTCAAAGCAAGGCTGAACTCCTGAAGTTGGAGTTAGCAGCTCTGGCCCCAAGTGTTCGTTGCCTGCCCTTCAGAGGGGTCATGGTGCTGCTGGTCAGACACGGGTGTACCGTGCTGCTGTCGGTGTCTGATGATCATCCTGTGATGGGTGCCAGGAGGGGCCAGGATGGAGGTGGGTTGACAACACTTGAGAGCAAAGGTCTTGCCATGGTACTCTCAGGGGCAGCACTGTCGAAGCTGAGGGACTACTCTCAAGGTAAAGAGGATTTGCATCAGCAAAGCAGGGACGAACACTGGTTCTTTGCCTCAAGCAAGTTTCCCTTGTGTTTGAAGACTTTGAGTCTGATGCTGGGAGGTCATTTAACTGACTTGCACATTTCTGCAATACCTGAGTGCTTGCTGAATTTCATTATATAGCTGCTATTCAAGGCAGAAACCAAAACCAGAGTATAATTAATATATAAAAGCCTCTTTTCTTTGCCTCAGGCTTGTTTCTAGTTTGTTTGTTTCAGTACATTTCAATGTGTATTTCTCTTGGTTCACTGACTCCAAACCAATGCCTGGCATCAATACATAAAGCCTCGCAATTGTGTTTACCTCTTTCATGTGTCACTGCCTCAGAAATGGTGGCTCAGAGCACTAGAAACGTCAGCTACAAGCAGTTCTGGGGGCTACAGCTCTCCTTGTTGGGGTAGAGTTGTAAAATTGCTTTGGTAGTGGGATGAGCTTGTTCTCCTGGGTGCAGGAGACTGTGGTGGTGGCTGCAACTGTTTTGAAATAAGATTATCTCCTGGACTTGATCCTTTTACTGCCTGTCACTCTAGTTTCTGAAAAAGAGGTGTATCTTCCTTGGTGAAGTTGGCATTGCTTTGAGAACTGCTGAGCAACAGGCTTGACTAAAACTGCTTAAACTTAGGGAGGTCTCAGAATGGGAGGAGCAGGGGGGATTGCTGATGAAGGGAGAGTCTCTGGGGTTACCTCCCTCCTGCAACCTAATCCCATTAATAATCCTCTGAATCATGTGGAGTACTTGGGATACAGCCCATTTTGGATCATAACTTGGGTGTTTTTAGGTCAGTGGATTTAAATTAGTGCTTGGTCGGAACTTCTCTGTTCAAAAATTTTGTAGCTCTCGTAAATATGTTTTTTTTGTGTCACCAGAGACCCTAAGTTTAGAATGCTGAGGGTTACCAGTAAGGAGAGCAGCCTTTCCCCACTTCGTAACATCCTGGTTGAGACCATGTGTCTTCAGAGTTTACCATGTTACCTCTTGACTGAAATAATGCCTTTGCCTAGTGATTACTTAGATATGATTTATTAAAAGCATAAAGTGATATTCTATTTCCTTCTGCTTTTTTGTGCTTTATGTGTATCTTCTTACCAGGTCAGCTAAGCAGCCTGTCCCTTGTCCTACATCTCCTTAACGTCCTGGAATTCTGAGTTTTGCAGAGACTGGTAAATGTACTTTGTGATGTATTAAGTGCACCAGGGCACAACTGCAGTTCCCACGTTTTTCCGTTAAAAGTGCTTCTTTGTCATGGAACGTTCAGCTAAATGTGGGGTAGCATATAAAAGTCACAGAGCTTGTGGTTTTATTTTGAGATATTTCACATGCATTCACACTTGGTTAACTTAAATACATCTGCACAGTACTTTTAGATATAAAAGGTCGGTGAGGTTCACTCTGATTTTCTTCTTGACTTGGTTAAATACATAACTGCAGCTTAAGGCCATCAGTCTTAAATAGAAACTCGGTGAAATGAGATGCCAGTGAGAGTGGATGGAGGATACTGGTGGTTCTGCTTTATGGGAGCTCGTGGGATCCCAGCAGGGCCAGTCCAAACTCAGGATTTTTGTTTAATCGGAAACTTTGCACACTTTATATTTCATTTCAGTTCCACTTCAAAACAAAACCTCACCTTTCCTCTACTTAGAATAAAGGAAAGCTTTCAAAGCTTTTGGATATGGGAAATAAAGTTTTACTTTAAAGACTCATGCGCTCCTAAAGGATTTCCAAATGTGGGATTTCCAAGTACAGAATTTTCCTTTATGGCTTTTCTTTGTGTGTATTGTTTTTATGTTACATTAAAGAGAGGCCCAACATGCTACAAAATAATCTTTTAAACAAGGAGGAAGACCATAAAGCAAAATTCTAAATTTAATGTGGAAATGAATAATTCTTTCTATGACCCAAAAATTTCCATAAATAAGAGTAGAAAACAAGTAGTTTTCCCAGTAGAAGTAAGAAACCACGTTGGGTTGACTCCACCAGCAACTTGAACTAAAATCCATTAAAACAGCCATGTGCCTATCTCTCAAATTGCAGCCTGTGTGACAGTGCTGTGCTTCAGCAGGGATCAGTGCCGATGTGAGGAAGGGCTCCCGAGTGAAAGTGTAATGTGATATTAAGAATGTCAATATTTCACTTTCTAAATTGAAATTCTTGGTAGTGTTGAGGTAATCCATATGTCTTAATCAACTCCTGGTGTTTGAGTGGGAGGAAACTCACACAGTAACTAGTTGAGGAGGAGGAGCAGTTAGTCAAAATAACTGCTTTTCTCCCTGAGGACTTTTGGGTTCTGGAAATATTTAACAGATGAAATAGCAAGAGCAGCTGTCCTAAGGGAACTATCAGAGAAGCATTTGACATTGCGAATCATATAGATTGCTAAATGAGTGTTTTGTCTGCAGAGGGCCCGAGGTGTGATAGCACCAAGCAGGGTGGGGGGATTTGTCTGGCTATTGTGATCACTACCAGTGGTACAACTGTGGCAGTTCCAATGGCACGGGCTGTGCCTGCCCACCCAGCACACTGGAGAGGGCTTTGAGGGACAGGTGTCAGATGGAGCCCTTTTGAAATTATGCTGAGGTGCAGGTCTCTGGAGCTGGAGGTGAGAGATGCTGTCTGCAGTCCAAGGTGGTCATGCCTCCTTGGGCATTTGCTTCCTGTCACTGGGACAGCAGGAGGGGCAAGCAAGGCACCCCATGCCTGTCTGCTGCCCAGCTCTGCTGCCTCTTATGGGCCAGATCTGGGTGGAAATTCAAATGTCTGCCCAGCAGATGTGGGGGCAGGAGGTGCCCCCCATTGCTGCTTGTTGCCTTCTAGGGAGAGAGCACCCATGCATCCCTAGCTCCAGCAGCACAGGGTCTCTGACTGCTGCTCCCCTGGGTCAGCTCCACTGCTGGAGAGCTTTGCTGCATGCCTGGGGAATGGCCTGCTGCCTCAGAATTAATAATTTAACTGATTATGAAGGCACGTTGGCAGATACCGTAGTACACGTCAAATCTAACTGCCTGTAAATTTAATTAGTGTGCAAAAACCAGCTTTGGAGTATACCAAAACTTAATTAGTCAGCAACTTAAGGTTGTTAGCGCACTCTCCAGGGTAATAATATCCAAAAAAGGGGATGTGAAGGCTGTGATAAGATAATTAAAAGTGTAAGATCCTCATGGCATGTTTTCTTTAGTACTCATCTCTGCTGTGTATAAATCAGGATGTAGGATTAAGAGCAGCAGCACCTTGGAACTGGACTCTGGTAGTGGGTGTCTTTTCTCAGTCATGGGGGAACAATTAATTAGCAGGTGTGATGTCTTGGGTCCTATGCAGAGGGTTGAGCCTGTCTTTGGGAGCATCCTGTGTGTTTCGCCACGTGTCTGCCTGCTGGTGGGGTCTTTGCAAAAGTATGGACTAGTAATTAACAACTTGGGGACCGTGGAGTGCCTGGGGGCTTTCTAACTGGGCTGATGGGGAAGCCTGTAATTAATGTGGTAAGTCTTAAATGAATAAAATTGGGAGAGAAATTAGAAATTCTTAAGGAGTGCTATGAACAGCCTGAATGATGGTGACTTGTCCTAGGCTTGTCCCCATCAGAACAAAGCACTTCAGGTGTCACAGTTGGTTCTGGGTTACCACAGTGGCTTTGGAGCAAAGCACGATGGCTTCCTGCCCAGGAAGGAGAGCTGCTTTACTCTTTGTATGCACACTCCTGCCATGCAGTGCTTACATGGAGAGAAGGATGTGTGACTCGCAGCCAGTGTTACTACAGGGAGGTTTTTAAAACTGTGATGGAATGGAATGGTGTAACAGTGACTCACTGCAGGTTGTTTGGAAGAAGGGAACGGGATTTAGTAACACTGAGTGTGCCCCATCTGTCACACCCCAGAGATGTACATACTTGTCTTCCTAATGTTCTGTTTTAGCCCTAAGCTGCTGCAAAATGTTTATCCCAATTACCTGTATTTTTGTGGGGATAACCTCTGCTATGAATGGAGCATGGACTGAAATGAAAACCACAAAATTTTCTTTGAGCAGCCCTGGCTAGATACGCACCCTCTGAGTGTTCCCTGTCCCTCATTATCCCCATGCATCATGGGGGAAGAAGGAAACAATGAACTTTCTGATCTCTGAAAGAATATGTAAAAGTCAACAGTGTCTAAGAAATGTCTGGAGGCTGAAACCACTTATCCACTTACATGCAAAAAATGAAAGAATTAATAAAACGTACTTTGGCTCCTCCATTCCT
>NW_008691867.1:36380-44170 GCF_000695815.1 Acanthisitta chloris
GCCCTGCAAACCTGATGAAGTATTCTGGAGGCACGTTAAGCTCCCCTAGATGCCAATGTCAAACACACATACTGCAGCCTCCCAAAATACTTGTGCTGTGGATCTCACCTGGCCAGCCAGGTGGTCCTGCCTCTCTCCCAGACAGTGTGGAACAGAGACAGGGAGTGGGTGACCTGCTCTGATACTGGGAGAGAGAAAACACATTGCCCATCAGGACTGGACTGCCTACCTGGGCTGATGTCTTCCAGAGTATGGAATTAGTGGAATTATGCCCTGGGAAGGAGCCTGGGTCCATAGCAAAGGGCCTTTCCAGGGCTGGTGTTTCACGGTGTGGGACCATCTTTCACAGTATAGTGAACAGCCCAGTGGAACCTTGTAGAGTTTTCCTCTAAATCCTGTATAATCATGGGGCAGTACACCCATGTGAACCAGCATTTGGCTTTTGGAGAGTTGGTGTAGGGGCAAAATAAGGAAGGGAAGAAATTCTGGGCGCTGTGTGTGTGCATGTAAACATCTTTTCCCCTGGATTTAATATGCATCTCTTGAGTTTCACTTCAATTTCTAGTGAACCTGAAAGCTCAAAGCAGAATTGATCAGCAAAGGCTCTGTATCACATGCACAAGGTTCACTCACAACTCAGTCTGGACCTGCTGAATATAAGATTTGTTGACAATGTCTGAACAATTGTGTTTAGCTCTTGTTTTTTGCTGTGACTAGCGCATGTAACACCCACCTCCCTTAAAGTCTATGGAAATATGAGACTGACTTTGGTAAAACAGAATTTTAGGTGTTTTTTTTTCATCACAGGCCTTTGACAAAGTGAAGAATGACTGACAGGATTCAGTAAACTACCAGATTTCCCAGAGACAGACTGCATACTGCTGAGCGAGCTTAATTTAATGAACTGAGGGATGCCATGTAATCTAACTGCTTATTATGTTAAGAGGCAGCAGATAATCTAATGATCCACAGGTGGCTATTTTGATTTTACTGTGTGAAGTTAAATACATGCTTAACTCCACCAAACTGAGCAGTGTTTCTCCCTGTGCTAGAAGTGGTACAGAGTAGATGTCACCTCACTGGTCAGAGAGAGGGATTTAGTCTTTCGGCCTGGCCACGCATGGTATAGGACAACCCATATTGAGCCATCTCATTAGCTGTGGGGTTTGCCTGGTAGTTCCCTCCCCACATGCAGAACCAGGGGAGGCAGTACTGGGGTGGTGGCAGGAGCCCTCCCATGCTGTCAGGATGGGGCAGCCTCACACTCCCAGGGATTTTCATTTCTGTGACCAAGAGCTCTCATCTTTAGCAAAAACGATAGTGAGGATATGTCTGGATTCCTTACTGAAAACCAGAAACTATGATTTTTTTTTATCTTTTATTAAGAACACCCGGTAATTTTTGTGCCTTCATATGCATGTATAGGTGCTCTGATCAACCGCAGAAATGCGCGTCATCCGTTATTTATATTTGTAGAATGCTTATGTATTAAAAAAAGTACCTATTCACAGCCTGTAATCAGGCTGTAATCACGGTCTGTAATCGCAATCAATAAATTAATAGATTAATTAATAAATTAATGTCAATGAAATATGATTTTCCTATTGATTGTATGTCTGTTTATTGATTTTGGTGCCTGGAAATGCCAGCATTATCGTTGGGTGTATCTTCAAAGGAGCAAGCTGAATTTTAATGGGTTTGTGCCTAGCCCTTAAGGACACTCCTCTCTGAGCCTGCCCTGCTCCCCTTTCTGGCAGCACTAATATTGATATAAAACCGCTTCTGATCTTTATCATAAAGCTCAGCTTTACTTTTAATTGCTTTTGGTTCTGTTCAGTCTAACTGTAATAATCTAATTTTTTTTGGTTAAAGTTTCAATCATGCTTACCATATGGTAAGCATCATTTATACATAAAAGCTACTTGCTGTTTTACCTTTGGAAATCGTCAGGGCCTTCACAGTAAGAGCTTCCTAACCATCTGCTACCCTCTCTGACCTCGTGTTAATGTAGACATCTGCAGTTGTGACTCCAGGGTTATTAAACAGTGAGGTCCAGTTGAATGCCCTTGTGCCTGGCCTTCCAAAAATCAGCACTGCAGAAAGTGATCACTTTAGCTGCAACAAGAGCCATTCCGATTGCAGCCGTGGTGGGCAGGCTCATCCCCCCCCTGCACCTTCCTGCAGGTCCTGCCGCACACACAGGCAGAACAAGTGGATTTGGCTGAGGGGACACAGCCATCCCAATTAGCTCTGAGTTCAGATTGATGTCCTGTAATCCTTTAATGCTAGAGAGGCTCCAGCATTAGACCCCGTGCTAATCCATTTTTAGAATGTGCGGCGTGCATAAAGAAGATTATGCCATTTTCAAATGAGCTAATTATTTGTAGTTAATCAGAGTATCCCTCAAATTACAGAAGAAAGTGCTGTAGGTTGAAATCCTGTCCTCAATTAAGTCAGGAGCAAGACTCTCCCTGGCTTCAGTAATGCAGAATGGGAGTGCTGGGGCATGTTCACCCTGTCCCTTCACTGGTGTTGGCTACCTCACAGCACACTCTGCATTCTGGTGTGTTGTGGTTTAATTTTGTTCTTTTCTATAAATATTTTGTATGCAAGCGTTTGTCAATGAGGAGGAAGAGGTGGCTCCTAGTAATCTCCGATCTTGCAGGAGCTGAAAACAATGGAGCTAATCACAAAATGTAAATGTCTACTGTTTCCAGTTTTCTGAGACCTGACACTGTTCATCTGGGTGCTGCATAAATTGCAGATGAAGACAAACCCATAGTTTGAATGCCATACCTTTATTAAAAGAAAAAGAAAAGCTAATTGCATTGTGTGGTTAATGTGCTTTTAATGATAATTTTTTTTTGAAAGCAAATATTGCTTACTAGAGCTGTTAAATTTGTTTAGGTACATTTTTGGAATTGTATTCAACTGTAAGAATGGCAATTAGACTCTGCATTTGCATTAATACTGGTCTGTTTTCCTTAAAGCTGAATGCTTTTAAACACGTGCAATAATTTTGCTATTGTATAGTAAAAATCTTGGTAAATGATTCAGGTAATATGCTGGTCTGAAACTGATTCTTGTACACATTAGTCCTTTAAAATAACACAGCAAGAAAACTCTTAAAAATGTATCAGTTTAATGGATTAAATACAGCAGTTAAATGCTGGGATTTCTGATAAAAACTCGAGGTTTTTAATGGCCCAGCAGCATGTAACAAATCTTGATGAGGTGATAAGGGTTTGGGGGAAGAAACTGTACCCTGGGGTGGCAGGTACAACTGCTAAAGGGTTGTGTTTCCCCAGTCAGGAGTCAGGGTGTAGTGTCTGACCCACAGAAAAATAACTACATTTGTACTATTTGGTGGTGGTAATGTAGAGCTTCTTTTTTTTTTTTTTCCTTTAGTTTCTTCATTTTTATTAAATATTCAGTCACACAGATCTGATTTAAGAATTAGATTATTTTCTTTAATGTGGGTGGAAAAATGTCCTCTCTGTGGCAGGTAGTTCACACAGTCACTGTGGGCAGATGGACAGATGACCAGTTGAGATTACCAATGTGTCTGTTCAAGTCTAGAGAGAGTAAAACTTGGGTTGAAAATGTGCATGCATTCTCTGATGAGATCAGTGAAAAGAATTCTCTAAAATGCTCTTTCATTTTTTTTATTCTTGACCGAATTTCATCAATCCTTTCATCCAAAGGATGAATTTTTTTAGGAAAATTGGTGGTGATGTTTGTGTTTCTGGAGAGGATGTGGGTAGGAGGGGGGTGGCAGATGGGAAAGTCAGGAGAAGGTTAGGATATGCTTTTAAAAGGAAATGCAAATAGAAACGCAATTTAAAAATAAAAATGAAAGGAAAAAAAGGGTTTCTGAAGGATCCGTTGGGTGAAGCAGGATGGCTGAGCTCTCGGGACAGGGGATGAGGTGCAGCATTTTAGCTTCTGTCACGGGTCCAGAGCCTTCCTTGCTGGAGAGGAAGGAGTTTTGAATTCAGGCTGGCAGAAGCACGGATGTGAGCTATTTGTGCTGCTTTCCAGCCCGGTGTAGCTCCTGCAGCCTGGCTGTGGCTAAGCGGTTCGTTAAGGAGTGTAATTGACCTTGAAATGTTCTGTGAGTGCGAGGACAAAGTCTCTCACACTTTAGGAAACTTGTTTATTGCCAGTGGCTGCTTGTTCCTGAGCCTTAATTTAATTCCTTTCAAATTCCTCTTTTCAAAAAATCCGTTAAACAAATTCACGTGGATCAAGGAGAAATGGCAGTTAAGGAGTTACAGAGGTGGGTGTTTGCCTGTGGGGAGGGGGATAGGGAAGGTAGCCCTGTGAGCAGGGGTGTCCATGAGGCTTTGCCTCTGCAGGACACTCTATGGACCTAGTGCTGCTGCTGCTATGGGAGACAGGGTCTACATGGACCTCCTTTCCTTTCTGTTTGTGTAAAGAAGAGAAGTAGTGGATCTGAATGGGAAGTGGAGCTGTGTGTTGATTTTGCTGTAGTTATTTTACTTAAGCATCTCTCTTGTTGATTTGAACTGGAAATAGGTGCAGCCACTCTGTCTCGCTGTTTGTACTCCACAATGGGAAATGAGCAGAGATGGCAGCATACTCCTAAAGTTTTTGTGAGTTTCAAGATGAGATTGGTGCACAGTGTTCTTTCACATGGTGAGGCAGATGTCAAAATGATCTGCATGTGATACAATAGCCATATTCATTCAAGCTTTTGTTGCTTCTGCTGCAGCTGTTCAGGTGAATGCACTACAACTCCTTTATTCCAGCCCCATGGTAAATTACACAGATTTTTCAGATCCCAATACCCATTGGTTCCTTTAGCTCCTGGGATGAGGAAAGATAGATTTGCCTAAAGCTGTGAGGTGGCTGGGTACAGCATGGTATCTGGGGGTGGGATGGGTGAGTGCAGTGCCTTGTTCCCTCCAGGAACTCCTCATCTATCTCCTTCCTCAGCTGCTGGCCTGTGCTGTGTGTGGGGGGGTTGAGTTCCAGAGTTGATCAAGTTTTCTGTTCCAGTTTAAGTCCGAAATTACTTTGCACAAATTTTTAACTGCTTGCCTCCATTGTTACTTTCCCACTATTGTCCATGGTGCAACACTTGCCTATTTCAGGATGATATTATTTTCAAGTGGTTGTGTCTTACATTTTGCTTTTAAACCCCCTCTTTGTCTTCATCTGCAGACACATTTCTGGACTAGACCCTGCCAAGTGTACTAAGAAGTCATGTCACTTCGTGTGTATTTCTCTCATTTCAGAGTCTCTTTTATAATGGTTTATTACAATTTCAGGAGTGGAAGGTGGATGGGGCTTTGAGCAACCTCGTCTGGTGGAAGGTGTCCCTGCCATGTTAGATGGGATTTTACATCTCTTTCAACCTAAACTGTTCTGTGCCTCTATGATTCTATGTGGTGCTTGTCAGAAAAATTCAGGTATAGGAAAGCAAAGAGACTTGTCATTTCCATACTGGAGGTGAGATTTGGGTCATAGTCTACCCAAGTCACAACTGACTGTGCTAAGGTTTAGGTAAGGGTTCTGTAGAAGCCCCTTCTAGGTCCATCCTGTGGTGGACACCTTGATTTAATCTTTCTGCAGAAGGTAGCAGTGGCATTTTGGGTGTGATTGATCCTGATCAGGTTTTGACTGTGAGACCAGAGAGACTTGCACCTGGTAGCCCTTCTGAGTGGTGAATGTTCCTGTTCCCAGGGATCCATGGAGTCTGCCCGAGTGCACCTTTGTGCACATTTGCTCATTTTTCATTAGGCAGTGATTTGATTAGATAAAAATAAAAGTTGCTTGAGCATTCACTTTTGCAGTGATGCATAACAAATTTATGCAGATTCGAATAGGACTAATCTGCATGCAAAGTATAAAATGTGATTACTAACCCGTATGCACCTGTACTGAAGTTTAATCGGGTACAAATACGAACAGGAAGAAAGAAACCTAAGAAAATGCACAGCCTTGAATTTGGGTATGAATTAATGCAAAGAGATCCTTATAGTGTTAACGATGATTCAGGTGTTTCCAGAGTAAATTAAGTCTTTCAGTAATTTAAGAACACTTATTCTTTAATTAACTTTGACTTTTTTAATAAAAAATAATTTTACCTTCTGCAGACTTTTCACCATTTATTTCCTTTAGCTGTCTTGTTCTAATGGCATTTAGTTCCTGTCCAGGATCACCCTGAAAACAGAGATGTTTGATTCTGATCATGTGTGAATCAGTTGACAATGAATGTAGTTTCCTTGACATAAAGGAAACATTATCAGTGCTAAGAGTGCACTGGGAGGTCAGGACTTAAAGTCAGGAGAGCTTTAAAGAACATGTTATTACTCATTTTCATAGTAATGTTGATGGTGTTCAGTGATTCGTTCATCTAACCCTGCAGCTTGTGTCCAAATTCAGCATTAGAGCATATCACCTGCCTGTGAAGGTTTTCATGGTCCAGGAAAGTTGGATGCCAGTGGAAGTGCATTTTAGGTGATGTTTCTTGCTTCCAGGATGCACTGAGAAGGCTGTTAATGTTCCATGGTTGAGCAGAGGAGAGGGAATTCAGGGTGCAGAAGTGAATGAGTTATGAGACAAAAAGCTGAAAGTCAATTGCCATCACTTGTTTCTCATTCTTAGGGCACCTAACTGAGATGAGACTCCAGTCCTTGTAGTACCCTTCTTCAAAAACAAAATCCATGTCATTTCTGTAATGAAGCAAGTGAATGGAAAGTATTGGTGCTGATACCATTACTGCACTGAAAAGCTGGCAATGCTTGAGTGAGGTTTTGTCACACACTAAAGCTTGAAGGGTGCAGTGCTGGGAAGGTAACCCCCCTGCCTGGCTGAGGAGGCCTGGGCAGCCAGCAGCGTGGTTTTGTGCACAGTGTCCCATGGCCATTAGAATTACTTCCATGTAAAAGCTATCCAGAGTGGGTTTCTTGAGGAACAGGCTTGTTTCAGTGAGGATGATGCTGTGATGGGGACAGCTGTTCTCAGAGAACCTACCAAGTAAACATTGCACATTGTGACCACCAGCAGTTGCAGCTGAGCTCTGCTGACCCCTTTGGGTTAAGAATGGTTCTTGCTAAGAGACTTCTGACACATTTTGATGGAAAGCAAATGCAAGTACTGGTAATGCTTTAAGTAAACTGAGCTGACACCAAATGATCAAAACCATTTAACACTGTGACACAAAGTGACAGCCTCACAGAATTTCAGAATTTAAGTTGACACTCCATCGTGTGCATGAGTGGATACAAGAACAACCAGCCCCATGGTGTGGGTTAGTCAGGATTTCCTCTGAGTGGCTGAGATACTGTGAGGCTGGCCCATGGCCCTGGTCTTGTTTTATACAGAGGAGAGGCTTTGTATACAAATGAAAGCTTTGAAAAGGTAAACTGCTTAAAAGGTGTCTTGTATAGAAGGCTCCAAGTGAGAGCAGCTCAGGTTCTTTGCTGGAATGACCGCTGTGCTTGTTGAAAGCTGTGTGTGATGAGAAAGGGTTTATGACTGGAGCCTTGCTAGGCAAATCTACCCCTGTTCAGTAAGAATATCCCCAAATGACTGTATGGGGAGCCTTAGGTTCAGATTCCTCTGGAAGTTATGCATCTGAGACCATTTATACATATTTCCCAGAGGAAACAGTCCCTATTATTTCCTTTAAGCTGTTACCCAAGATGTATGCTACCCACAACAGCTGCTGCTTGCAAGAGCCTTCATTTTGTTAATGTTACCTTTGCCAGAAAATATTCCAAACTGAAAACGAAGTATCTGTAGCAGTGTGTTCAACTCAG
>NW_008691867.1:44184-61179 GCF_000695815.1 Acanthisitta chloris
AAGGAGACAAAATAGCAGAGTTCTGTAACAAATAAAGTATTCATCTTCAACATGCAAAAAAGGAGTCATAGCAAGAAAGAATGGCCTGATCTAGCAATACTTACAAGCACCTGTGAGTCTTGGGCCGAGTTTCCAAGAAATACCTTTATATTCTAGACACTTAAGAAAATAACAGACAGTGAGGGAGCCACCTAACCCATTTATCCACTGGCAAGCCAGTGATGACTTTACCAATGCCATGATAAATCTTGGTTATCAGCTGTTTGATCAGGCATATGAGAAAGGGTTTTATCCTGCACTACCATCTGCAAGATGTCAGGGCTTATAGTGAGCTGAAGACAGGAATATGTTGTTCCACAGGCCTTGGAAGATCTGATAATTGCTTATCAACAAATGACTTGAAAGCTAGCAAATGTGAATGTGCAAGTGTTGTAGGTGAATAGGCTCTGAAAGGTCAATGTTCAGGGAGTGTTTGTGGGGTCTCAGGTTCCTCTGACAGCACCAGCCCTTTCAGAAGGTGTTTGCTAGTGTCAGAATGATATTTTAGAGAGGTTAATGAGCCCTTGAGGATGATGGAGGAGGTTCTTAATAGAAAAGAGGGAGCAAATATACTGAAGAAAAAAAGAAGGGAAAGGGCAGTGAGGAAGACTCATCTTTTCTGTAGTTATTCTGTATTTAGGTGGACTCTGCTCTCGTATCTGCAAACTGCCTGTGTGTATAAATGCTCCAGGAGAAGGTGGTATTTCAAGACAAAATACTCTGATATTTCAGGCTCAAGTGAGCTCATAGTGTATATATAGCAAGAAATAGCTTTGACTGTGTCACTGCACTGGTTGGATGACGTGGCATCATCCGGCGTTGCCCTAGAACATGTTCAGGCCATGGAGGTGTGATGCGTGGGTATACAGTGAACGTGTGTGTTACATATTTCAGAGACCTTGACTTTACATTTAAGTATAGAAAAACTGAGTTTTCCATTTTGGTTTACCTAGGGTTTGGGATTGCAGGGTGGTGTGGGAGTACCCTGAGCGTTTACAAAAGGGAATCCAATGAAGTGCTAGAAAGTCACCATAGAAACATTAATGTGTGGAGAGTATGACAGAATTGTTTCTGTAGATACTTCCTGAGGCTTTAAAGGCTGATACTTTTCAGAAATAGTGGAGTGCAACCAATTAATTGAAATGGGAGGTTTCAGAGTATTAGGCATAGGTGCATGAAGGGATGGAGATGCTTTTGGATCAAATTCTCTCCTGTAGTGGGCAAATATGTCACATAGTCCCCTTAGTTTTATCAAGATACCTTGTGAAAGCAGTTGGATCCAGGCTCCCAGTACTCTGCTCCCTCAGAACCACTGGGTTCTGCTGACTGGAGACCTTCTTCTCATTCCCATCCCAAAGGTGGTTACTTGGAGCTGTGTAAATAACCTTTCTGCCTCCCTGGTGCTTTCACCTGATGTACTTAGGAGTCCATTATTTTGCTACCTTTGTCTTGTAAAATTGAATCTCTGTTTGCCTGCCTAGTCTCCTAGATTATCCTTCTTAGCACTCCTTTCAATGTGAGTTTCTCAGTCATGGATGGCTGAAACTGTGCAGTTCCTCCTACCAACTTGTCACGTCCCATGAAAGCATGAAGTCTGGCAGTGGACATGTCTAGGGGCCAAGGTTACATTTTCTTTTGGCAAAAGCTTCAAGGTGGTTTGTATTTGAGTTTCTTGTGACATGATCATGTTGTTGGACACTGTATTGTCCTCTACAAGAGGTCAGAATTGTTATTAGTTCACATCTCCAATGCTGTGAGGGCATATTAAGCAGTAATTAACCATTACATCTGTTTAAAGTTCACACACCAGTTCTTGTTTGCATAACGAATAACCTTTTGCTCACTGTCAGTTACTCTAGTTAAATAATACTTTGCCTCTGTCTTTCTTCATCTTGTTTCAGAACAGTAGGGAACTCAAAGAAAGAGCCCTTGGATGTCATTTGTGCATGACAACTGCTTTGTGAGTGCTGTTGGCATTGCTGTGTCTGGTTGGCTCACCAGGACATCTGAAAGCTCTGCTAGATTCCTGGAGTGCAAATGAGGAACTCAAAGCCTCCAAAAGTTCTTTGCTCCACGGTGTGACAGAGTGACAAGCGTTGCTGAGGCTTCTGCTTTTACCTATAATAATGTTGCAGGTAGAAATGAAATGGGCAGTGACGACTGATTGGTGTTTGGTTAGGTAATCTGTGGAGACAAAGAAGCTTTATACCTGATGCTGAAGCTGCATCAGTATTCAGCATTCAGTGTATTTTGGTTTGTTTGGTTTTTTGTTTGGGTTTTTTTTTTTAATCTCTGATGATATGTATTTGTAACACACACTTCTGAAGTTCTGTTGACAGTAATGAGCCTTCACGTTCCTGCTTTTTATCCAGAATTATTGAGCAGTTGGAAAAACCTGTCTAGAATGCATAGGTTAGAAAAAATACCCCTCAGGTGAGCTGGTGAATGAATATTACTTGACCAGTCCTAACAGAAGGTAATCCAACTTGTTCTTAAAAAAAAGAAACTAACAACAAAGTATTTAATTTTAGATATCTTGTACTGGCCTGATGTTTGTGTTCTTGCAAAGGGATTTCTCATGTTGAATGTCAGTCATGTGTGCTGCAAAATGATGTAGTGAAGATGAAGGTGATTGCTGGTTTTTGGTCTCCTTTCTGTCACCTCAGTGTTTTGTCTTCTGTAAGTGTTCTGTATTCATTTTGAAAATGGAATAAAAGTAAGTCCACTTGTATATGAAATGTACAAGTGTGCTGTCATAACAATTGGAGGACCCAAACTGGGCTGTAGGTTCATGTTGTTTGGTTTTTGGCATGTCTGGTAAGATGTTTCCCATCTCACAGAGCTTTAGTCAGAAACTAAGGAAGAATAAGAATAGATGGGGGAAAGGGCATATTAGTTTCTTAACTCCTCTAATGAGTAGGGAGTGACCATACAGAAAGTGTCCAGGGTCAAATTAGGAAACTGAATCAATTTGTCATGAATTTCCGTTCATATCTCATGGAGGATGGTCTTAATGGTGCTCAGAACCAGTCCTTGACTGAGCTAACTGGAAACAGGTACTGGACAGTTGGTGAGAACTGGATGAGGGAGAAGCCCATCAAGATATTACCTATGACTTCAGAGGCACTGGGATTTCATCCTGTGTTGCTTTTGTTTTGTTTTTTAAACCTGGTCACAGTAGAATCCAATAGGGCCTTTGTTTGAGGTGTGTTAATCGCTTGTGTCAGTGGGCCTATCTTTGATGGAGCTGGTCATCATCCAGGAATTTGTTTTATTATTTCACAATGAAATATTGAAGACCCTCTTTTCATTAAAACTTTCTCTGATAAGCTGTTTCTTGTCTTGGATAATCACTCTAAATTATCCACCAGGCTCCCAGTTCTTTTCAGAATTAGTGGCTTGACCCAGTTACACAATTCATACCTCATTCATTTTTCTGAGTTTCTTCGCTAGTCATTTATTTCCCATCTCATTGTATATAGAAATTACTTCTCCTATATTTTTCGAGTTACTTATCTCCTGTTGGGTAATGGGAGTTTGCAGAGGTTTGGTTTTCAGTACCAAACAGTCATGTTCTATTTTGTATTTTGTGTATTTTGTTAAGTTCTCAGAGGGGCTGTTTGGTAATGGGTTTGCATTGTGCTGGGGCTGGTGCTACATGATGCTGCATGGTTAGAAATCTTCATCAGATGCCTTGGTTTTAAGCAGTCTCTGAACAACACTCTGGAATTTGCTTACACTGGGTTTTTTTTCCCTTCCCCTTTCCCAAATATTGCTAAATTAACTGGGTTATAATGAAATCTTTTTGTCTTAAAAAAAGGACTCATTGAGAATTTGCAGCTGTAATATCATGTTCTCTTATTGCTAATACTCACTGTAGATTGTGTTTTTCCTCACCAGCACTTTCCCAAACTGGAAGTAGGTGGGTTCCTTTGTGCACTGCTAAATCTAATCAGCTCTGATGAATGGCAGTGGGCTCCCACTCTGCCTGCCATCCTGGCTGTGAATTTTGAAATGCCATGGTTCCAATACAAATTTTGTCTATGCTTTTATTCTAGTGCTACTTTTTAATACAACATTTACAAAAACATTGGCAATCAAAGACATGTTACCATTTGTGCTAATTTCAGGAGATGATCACAGGGCTATGTAATTAGCATTGATTAAACAAGGAGCTAAATGGGGAGAGGCTACTTATGAGATGGGAGAGCAGGACACTCACTGCTAGACAAGGAACACTTTACAGTATGTTAATGAATCAAGACAGCTGGAGAATTCATAAAGGGCAAATCAGAGATGATTGCTTCTGTTACAAGGCAATAGGTAGGTCACTGGGCATTATAAGATACTTAGGATGGTATCCTGTTGTACTATGGGGAAAGTAAGAGATTTATGTAACAGAAATCCTGTTTCACAGCTCTAATAAGCTTGTTAATAACAATTCAGTGTGTCATGGCATTTAGTAAAGATTTCAGATTTTGTAATGTAGAATGAGGAGAAAGATTCAAGTGGAAAAGGAAGAGGACTTTGCAAGGAACATTTTTTTTGTATAACAGTGTGTGCTAGCAACACCCTTGAAGAGGCTTTCATGGACTGCAATTTAAAGTCCAGTTGCACAGTGTGAAGACAGGGTGGTTCTACTTGTGTTGCCTCTGTGCCATCTGCTTTTCTGCCTTAAAAATGTGCCTACATTAGTAGAAACGTGGTGGTGGGAATTAGGCAGGGCCGATTTCCTTTTGTCAGTGTGACAGGCCATTGCTGCATGAAATGGCATGTGCTGAAGACTTTCTGAACATCCCTGTGAAACCCCTCATGCAAACAGCTCTCAAAAACGTGTGCTTTCTTCCTTGTTTTGTAAACAGGCCACTGTGCGTGGGAATTGATAGGTGCAGGCTGTGTTTCTCACCTTGGCATTCACCCACCTGCAAGAGCTAAGCAGATTGATGCTACCACCTGGAAAAGGGACAGAAATTTAGGGTGTTGAAATCTAGGAATGAGTATAGTGAATTCTGTAATCCCATGCAGTGGAGTTCATGCTATGCAGTGGTTTACCTAACTCATTTACGCAGTAAAAATGTCTGGATGGGTTATGTTTTGAGTGAATCTACCCTAATGTGGTGGCCACAAACTCTTCGAAGAACTCTAGTTCATCACCCAAATGAGTAGAGTGCTTAGATCATGCCATTTCCTATCTAATCCCCTTCAGGCTTGCCTGAACCTGTAATTCCTTGGAAGGGCCATTCAACTCTGCCTTTCTCCTCAGACCCAAAATCCAATGTCAGGGCAATTCCCAAAGTCTGTTTTCTCTTCTTACCATCAGCAGCACTTGTCTATGAGGATCAATATTTCTAATGGGTATTGCTTCTGGAACTGACCATTTGTATATTCTACATTACTGTGAAAGTCTTACTTTTTTTTTTACTGTTTGCCATCATCACAGAACACAACATTTGTATGAATCTGCACAAAATCTGTCTGAAGAAGTTGCTTTTGTTTTGCCTTTTGACTCAAAACTCCTCATTTTGATTCATGTGTATATAGCCATAGTTCTGTTAATTTAAGTGCTAGTTCAACACTTCAGTGGTGGTAACAGCTTTTTTACTTGGTTTGTCTGGGACATGATGTGACATCTGTGAAATACACAGCCTCTAATAACTGGAGAGCAGCCTGAAGCAAAACCCTGCGTGTCCTAACAGCTCCACAGCTGGAGAAGAGAGGAGGGAATGCACGTTTTTTGGTCTAGATTTTCTGTGACTGATTTTTTTCCTCCCGATTAACCCAGCTCTTTGAATCTCAACACCAATTTTGTGCGTCTGAAACCCCTTTCTAGACTTGCCTACAGAGGGCAAGGACTGCGTTCTTAGAACTTGACTTCAGTGATGAAACACAGAATATCTTTGCTCTTGCTTCCAGATCATCTATGCCTTTCTGAACTGTACGATGTGCTGATAGAGGTGAGCACATACAGGCTTACTCCAGGTTGCTTGTGCATATTTGTGCTGTGTTTTTCTTCCTTGGATCCAGTTGAAGGAGGAAGTCTCAGAGCTGTGGAGGTTGTGCAGTTTTTGGTCCATTGCCCATTCCAAGTAAGGTCTTTTCATCAGGAAAGGTCATGCTAGTAAATAGATATCAGCTGTCAGCTTCACCTTTTTTCTTTCTTTAGTTCTCTCCTTGTTCTTTATTTTCTCCTTCTTGAAGGAGTGTGATGACACTAGTCTGGGTCATTCCCTAATTGCAGTAGAAGCATGGGTAGAAGTATACATTAAAGCATGAACAAACAGGAATCTGCTAGATAAACATTTAATTTTTGCCTGTCTACTTCAATTTTAAGTCCCAGAGGACCAACTTCCTATTATCACTGAACCTCATTATAGTTTTATCTCTGGTCTTATAATAAAATCAAAAGCATTAAGCAAGTGGAGCTGTCCTAGGCTATTTAGGATCAATTCAGGTAACCACTAATTGCAGTTTGCCTCCCAAATGCTGTGGAAGTTGAAGGTCTTTTGCTGTATGTGGTGGTCAGATATCTTCTGAGAGACTGCATGAAGAAAAGTTAATAGCGACCAGGGTTATTTAATATCCTAAATAAGGATACAGAGGAGGAAGTGCAAAGCAATCTGGCAGTGTCTGCTGTAGCTGCTGGCATGGGTTTGTTACAAATTAACTGTATCAGAGTGAATTAGAAAGGGGAAAAAGGTTTACAAATGTTCATAGGATTTGGAAAGTGAATTTAGATTTGCTTGTATATGAGTCTATTTTCATGTTTTCCATGGAACTAGTTCATGTGGTTTCAATTATTCATTTAGGTCCCATATTATTTTCAGTTTCCTGACTGCATGATTTATGTATCTAAGAATATTAAAGCCAAATCTACAAATTGAAATTCACTGCACATTGATTAAATTAGCTGTATGCATTACTTAAATAAATTACATATATAAAAAAATTACTCTAATAGTTACAATTTGCAATTCGAATGACCTATAAACCAACAATTATTTACCGACAAAATGTTTGAATAATATTGAGTAACGAGTACATTAGAGGATTTCTTGAGTTCATCACACTTAATGAATAAGGAAAAATGCTGATCAGATAATATGTAAGTATCTGCTCAGTGGAAAATCAAATTCACAACAGGTTTTTGGGAAGTCCATCTGAGCATAAAGATTGCAGGAATGGGTGAGGTGTGATGAAATTGCTAAGGGGCAGCCTCAGACACAGGGTCATTGTCCAACACACCTTAATGGCTGTTGGATACTCTTGAGCAAGGCACATATGAGGAACTCATGGTCACTTTTGTAGCACTCCACTAGTGGTGCTGTGTATAATGCTGTTTTAAGAAGACTGGCTTTCTGCAAGTATTCATCTTCTTTCTCTCAAGAAAGAGAAAAATGTAAGACTGTGCTGTTGCCACTTCCACGGAGGGTAATAATAGTGTGATTAAAGTGCTCAGTTCTCTTTTGCTCCAGAATTAAAACTCAGTCCAGGCTGAATCTTGCCTTGGTGTTGTTCCCCTCTTCTTTATAAACACAGTCCTGTTGTTCCTGTATTTGTCCAAGTGCTGGGCTGTCTATTCAGTGGGAATATGACTCATCTGGGAGGGGGAAGCTTCTGGGTTGAAGCTTTTTAAAAGACATTGGTAGATAAGGGGCTTGGTCTTACTTTTTTCTAAAAGTTGGTCTCTGTTGAGATGGTTCAAGTGCTGCGGTCAAAGTGAAGTATTGGAATGCCTGGACAAATGGGTAGGTCTGGCTTCATGAAGCTCTTCCCTCATTGCTCTAGTCCCTTTGAAAGCAAAGTAGTACCCTAAAACCTGTTGGCTGTTTAGTTTTTAGTCTGATGGAAAAATGATACAACAGACAAAACCAAAGAAGCAGAGGCTGCACCTCCCCAATCAACCCAAGCTACTTTTTTTTCAAATACCAGCTTCCAAATGCCAGCCATCCTTCAATTTCCAGCCCCATTTCTAGCCTTCTCCAAGAGGAACCACTGTGTTTTATAAACCTTGCTAACAGTTCATGTATATAGTAATAACATTAATGAGAGGTGTAGAGTTTTATTTTAATGTATAGACAAAGCATCTCCATAGCAAAAGACTTAGCTGTAGGGCATGTAAAAACAGGTACTTTAGGAGATGAAGTGCTCAGAAGAATTAACAATAGATTGTATGGAGATCTTGAAAGGTCACACTGGTAATGATTGTATTAGGGGAAAAAGGGCATGTTAGCGAGGAATGGGCAAGGATGGATGTTACATCTTGGATGGTAAATTATTTCATCTTAGCCTGGTAGAGAAATCTCTGTGCATTACTGAAGATATGGTGTTCCTTATCACCTTCCATCAGTCCTCATTAGTTTCTGGGAAAGTGCAAAAGGCAAGGTTAGTTCCAGTTGATTGAGGGGTGGTGCCTTCAACATTTCTTTCCTACTTAATGAATGTTCATCTTGAAATTTATATATTCACAGTGGGGAGACAGACAAGTGTGCTAGTGTGGTTTCTTTGTTTGTTTGTTTTAACCAGTGCCCCTATGTGTTTATTTCTCTTAAAAAAAAGAAAATAATAAAGGGAGGGTTCTGAGCTGTTGCAGTCCTGGATTTTAGGTAATGCTGCACAGGAGTAACCTGGCCTTGTGCAGCTGGCCAGGAACAAAAGATACCACAGGTGTGTTCCCCCCACACTCTTTGTACTTATGTTCTATATTCCACCCCTGCCACATCCTCGTGGCAGGTCTAAACCCCAATCTGTTTGTTGGAATAGTACTTGGTAATATTGCTGAGTTCTTAGATTAATGAAGATCAGAGATGTGCGTATGGAGAGAACTAGCTGAAATACAGATTGCGATACATTATGGGCAGCATTTTTATTTTCCATTTATTTTCATTATTTCTGTCAATAACACTCTTGTGGGGGGAGTGGATTAAGTGCTCATTTTGAAAGTTTTCTTTAGAACTGCAGCTTTGCTGACTATGCAAATTGTGCATTTCTAAGTGCTATTGCAATCCTCTTGTAGTGAGGGGAATTGTATTTTTGTCCTGTGAAGTACCACATGCCTGGCTCTATTTGTTATCTTTCACTGTCATGAAAGTGCATTTGAATAACAGAATCTACAAATACAGTTTAGGAAGAAGAGGACAAAGTATGAATATGAACAGTTCCGGAAAAAGCCCTTGTAAAATAAATAGGCACTACTATTCTTACTGTTAGGAAACCAGGGGCCTGATATTATGTGGTGTTGAGCACCCTGCACACTGATGGGAGTCAGCTTCTCTGAATTATATGTCATAAAGTGACTTGCCAGTCAGCAGCTGAGCTGTGACAGGACTGCCAAAGGACCTTGTTCCCCTATTCTATTCAAACTGTGCTACCCTGACACTAATGGTGTGCTGTGAAGATTAGGCAGGCTCAACGTTTAAATTCGAAATTAATTTTATTTGTTACATTTAATTAACTATTATAATCTATAAAATGTGCTGTGTAAAACACACAAAATGAAAACAAATGACCATATGTGGCAATTTAGCATCTCTTCTGTGATTAAAAAAAAAAGAAAGAGGCAGCTTTATCTTGAAAAATTAGCCTCGAGGTAAAAGGTAATCCTCCAAATCTGGCAGCCAGATAGGAAAGTGTAAGCGTTCAAGCTTGTGCCCTACCCAAGGCTCTAACTTGGGACTGCTTTTACTGTTTTTAAGAGAAACCTATTAATTTTGATGAAACTTCTTGAATTAAGATGTAAATAAAGATAGTTGTGCTGAGAAGTACTACCTGGTTGCGAACATGGCCTTTGTCAGAGCCTGCTGGACTCGGTGGAGAAGCTTCTCTGGTGTTTTTACTTTGCTTACAGCATATTCTGGCAAGGGTTCAGAATATGGATGTGTCTGAGTTAACAGAGGGCAGCAGATGCATGCTTGGGGTGACTCTCATTCCAGGTAGCTGTAGCACTGCTAGGAATCCAGAAGGTGCTCATTAGAGAGAAAGCTATTGCTTTGTTATTTCTGATCATAAAACAGGTGATGGAATCTATCCTGGCAGATGATGATCATGCTTGTGCTTGTCATGCTAATTTTATAGCATGTTTTGTTTTATGTAACAGAGCGTCAGGTATTGCAGGTTTTAAAGAAGTCTCCAGCCAGATACTGAATTGCTCTCCTCCAGGAAAGTGAAAGTCTTGCCTCTACTAGAGGTGGATGAGTCGTGGATAAAATGTCAAGGCCAGATCTTACTGCTGGCAAGAGTGCAGGGACCTGTGCTGAGGATGAGCCAGTACATCCTGCCTAGATGAGCTCTGCACCTGCTCTGTCAGGTAACCTCCTTGTGTGGTAGGGTCAGTCACTTCCAGCCAGGCTCACGACTTCAGTGGCTATCTGATACACAGCTCATTGAAATGGGCCTTTTCACTGTAGGCAGTGGGCTGCCTCTCATATTTTCATGTGTTCTGGAGATGTTACAGTCTTTTAAGCCCTGTATCAGATTCAAGGGTAAGGATAAGAGATGCTTCAGTCTGTTGGTTTCTATAAAATGCAATTTTAATTCAATCACTCAGCTAATAAACATTGCTTGAGAAAGCTAAATCTTTACATGGTTGGAAAGAACAGGTAGCTTAAATCTCTGAAAGAACAAAACCCAACTTGACATGGAAGTTACAGAATTCATTGCACTGTCCGAAAGTGGCACAGTAGTAGTGGAAAATTGCTTTGCGTGCTGATGCTTTCTAAGCACATCTGCTCTGCAAGTGTCCCTCTGAGATGACAGATTTGAAAAAAAAAAGTTTTGCCTTTGGAGAATTCTGTAAGCGGGTGGAATATGTTGAGATCTGCCCCTCTGGAAACAAAGCATAGCAGTGCTGGCACCTTGACTGGGCTGTCAAATCCATTAGGTAGTGTGTAAGCAAGAGCAGTATTGGGAGTCTCTGGAAACTCTAGCTTGAGAAAAACATTAAAATTAATGTCAGCAGGGCCAAATCTGCCCACCTATTAACTTGTCTGAACTCAGAGATGCTGGTGCTGGAGCTGAATTTAGCTCCAAGTCCATGCACATGTCATTGGCTGCAGGAGCAGAATGCCTCTTGCTTGGTTCTTCACAGCTTTCCTTCTAGCAGTGCTTGTGATGTGTGCCCAAGGGGTGTGTGTGTTGTCAGGCCAGGGCAACTCTGCATCCTTTTCCTTCTTCCTTTGGGTATGTTTTCTCAAACTGTGTTACTGGTTTGCTTGGAGACTAACTTCTGTTGTGCTTGGTTCTTCGTAGGAGTATTTCTGGATCTTCCTGCCTTTGCCAGCTTTCATAGATTTTCCTTTGTATTTGTTCATCACCAGCAAGATCTTGTGTTTCTTTAGTATTAAAAAAAAACCCATATGGGTTTTCAACTCATTGGAATAAATTTAAAGCAAATGGACTGCAATGCCTCTCATAAAGCACACAATTTATCCCAAAACAAGCTGGACCCTTCATTTTCCTCATCAAAATTAGCTATATTTCTTGATCTAAAGAGGCTGTAATGTTTTACGCTCCTACTTGTAATAGATTCAGGTTCTGGCTGCTTTGCTCATGCTGTATTCAGAGCAATTATTTTGAGGTTTTTAGCAAGCCTATTAAAATATTGCTTTCAGAATATTTTTAATCTTATAAGAGAGATTCTCTTGTTTTCTTTCCACTGTGGAGAGGCATCTTCTGTGCCTCTCTCGAGTAGTGCTGGTTTTTACAGGTTTGCTAGCCTGAGGTGTGAAAACAAGAGCAGTGCTGGGCAAGGCAGAAGGGTGCTCAGGCAGGGGCGGCCACAGCAGCTGCTGCTTTGCTGCCTCCTCATCAGTGCCAGAGCCCTGGGTAGCGAGTTTGGGGTCTGTGGGACAAGGCATACATGTGATGGAGGAGATGGCTTGGTCCCAGCACCAGCTGTTGTTGACTGCTGTCCCATCCCTGGTAGTAGGAACAGCAAATCTGACTCCCCATGTGTCTCTCACCAGCTGGAGCAACCCAGGCTTGATCCATGGGCAGCAAAATTAAATTTTGCCTGCACCACTGGAGACCTCGAGCAGGGGCAATGTGGCAGCTGCTGCCCTCCCTGGTGCTGGTGTGTGCTGGAGAAGGAGGTACTCTACAAGTGCTGCTTAATTGCTATGTCTTGTGAAGCACAACCATATTCAAAAGGAACCTCACTAGAATGTGTGCAGGTCTGCAGTCACTTGTCCTCACTTTCTTGCAAAAGTATGCTGTTCCTCCAGTTTAATTTTTCTAGACACTTTCAGGCGAGGAATTGGGCTGAATACCAGGTGGCCAAATGGAAATGAAAGTGCTGTCAGCCATTGAAGCATGTGAAAAAGCTCATTCTGTCTTCTGGCTCCACTTTAATGGGTTTGTTCTTGGTGCCTTTGCTGTGGGAAAGTGCACATTCAGGCTGTGACTCAGAGTCCTTGAATGGGTTTGTGGTCTGCAGGGATGAGGAAGCTCAGGAAGAGACAACTTGCTTTTTCCTCTTGTGTCTTTCTTAGAAAAACATAACAAAACAACAACAACAAAAATTTCCTGTCCTCAGCTGCAGTGTATGATGAACTCTGGTTGAAATGCCAGCTGTATTCACTTGTGTTTTCCCTCCTGTGCTATCTCTTCAAGCAAACTTTTTTCAGCTGCTGATTGCACAAAGACAACAGACATAAGCTGATGTGCTGCCGGAGCTGCTGCCTTATGCTGATGGGTATTTTGGTGCTGCAGCCTGTTGAGTGTATGTGATAATTGGTTTCCCTTTTGGTCTTTGAGGACAGAAGATGTAATTAGCATGTTCGGCATATTTTCTTTCATACATTCTCAAAATTGCAATTCTTTTAGGAACAACAAGGAGTCATTAAATTGGAAATTGGTTCTTAGGTTGCAAAATACCTTTGCTTTCTGAGCATCTGAAGAAACTGCTTGCCCTAGCGGCTCTTCTCTTGGTGTATTTGAATTCAGTTGTGGTGTCACAAGTGCAAGTACAAAATCCTATTGAAGTACACCAAAAACATTAAAGGTACCCGTGCAAAGCTCTCGAGACTTGGAGCTTATACCAAAGGACAGACGTCAGCCCTCAACTTGTCTTTCAGGCAAGGCTTGAGAAGCCTGTAGGTGGATGATGGGGAATATTTACATGTTAAACTTTAGGTAGGGTTTCATAGTGTACTGAAAACGACTTGCGTTGCACTTCAAAGTTTACCCACATCTGATTTCTAGCACCTTGCCACTTCTGAACAACAACACAAGCAGCCTACACTGCAATCTGGCTACCTGGATGGAGTCTGCATCTGAGGAGACAACAACAAAATGTGAGGGACATACGGTTTCAGGTTTGCATATGTCTGTGCATACAGGTCTACATGAACACACAGAGTTTTCCTTAATAAAGATGACTGAAAACTTTCTTGGGATGCTGGAGAGCAGCTGGTAAGATCAAAGGCTGTATGTCCTTTTCTCACATGTCCCAGATCAGTTGTCTTGTGTGCTGGCTCATGCTCATATGTGGATGTATATTTATGCCTTGCTGAGACAAAAAAAGCATATTTCTTTTGTTTCAGTAAGAAATGGTAGTACACTGAAATTTCAAGATTTTACAGTCTAAGAAGTATGTCCACTGATGAGACCTTATTGGGATTATTCCAATCTTGGAATAAATGATGAGAAAAGGAGAAAGGATGGAACAGGAAAAAAGGTGTGATTCCTCTGACTTTGCTCATCCATGAATGCTGCTGAGGAAGTATTTCACTAACTGCCAACTTCTTCTGCAGGGCAAGAAAAAGATCTTCATTTCCCTCCATGGGATTTCTTTGCAAAAAAGTAGCTTAAATGGGTAAATAGTCTTTTGGCAAAATTTACCTTTTGTAAGCGATACAAATAAAAATGAGTGAAGTAATTCACATTTCTATTTCACTGATTTCCTATTTCAGTTTAAATTAAATGATAAAAAAAGAAAAATACTACATGTGACCACAATGTTTGGTTTTGAATGGACCTGGGAGGTCACCCTAAGTCTTACTCTTTCAGATGTTGGCCATGTCAGTAACTTGCCCTTAAAATGCCTCTGTTTACTGACAGCCACTTCAGATTTACAACAGTTATTGTCCTAATTACAGACAGAAACTGTTGTCTGAGAGATAACTGTATTGAAACTGTCAAATGCTGGCATTTCACGGCAACCATGGGAGCTGGAGATCTGTTTTGGAGGGGTTTCTAAAAATATTCCATAAAAAGTAACTTTAAGATGTGTTACTGCAATATGTTCTAAAAATCTTCCCTGTCACTGAGTTTAATATTTCATTAGAAACTACATATCCTACAATAACATAAAAAAGAAAAGTAGAAATAAAATATGGCATTTGTGTTCATTTCGCTGTTTCTTTAGGGTTATTACTGGCAAAGCAAATTTGGAACAAACCCTGTTAGGATTTCTACTCCTATCTGTAGAGTCCTAAGCCTGGCATAGAGCCATTAATTTACCAATTTTGAAAGGATTTTTATCTAATAAAAAGAGAGATGAGTAAGAGCCTGCATGTCATTGCAGACACAAAGATACAGTTTTGAAGATGTTATCTCAAGCCCCTTTGATACAGCCTTGGTGGTGCTGTGTGGAGAGGAACAGGCAGGCAGGGCTCTGCTCACTGGGCATCACAGGGAGCCACCCTGCTCTGCCAGCCACCGTGCTGGGGAGAGGGATGGGTTGAGATCTTGGGTCTGTCAGTGTTGCCTGACAAGTTTCCATGCACAACTCTTGGCTAGGCTAATGGGAGCCAGTGCTTAGAGTATCAGATGTGTCATTGAGAAGGATGGGTAGGAATGAGGGATGAAGGGGGGAGCCTTTGCCTGCTGCTTAGCAGTGCATGACAGACAGAAGTCAGTCACAGCTGGAGGTGGTTCATCTCTGGGTGCACATGAGGGCTAAAATCTGCCAGCAGTTAGCTAAGCTGGGTCTGAGTGGGCTCAGGGGACCGTGGATTGCCTCCAAGGGATGCCAGAGTTGCCAGGAGGGCTTTGCATTGTGCAGGTCTGTGAGCAGATCCGGTGCAAATCCAGGGGAAGTGATGTGGCTGGACCTAGGAGGAGGGTGACAGTGATGCTCTGTGCAGGCTGCCTATTTGGACACTATCTCTGCTTGCTGCTTCTATTTTCAGTTAGTTTGTCTTAGAAACAAGGTTTTAAGCAAGGCAGGCACTGAGCATCAAACTGTGCTACGGAGGTGTGTGGTGGTAGGCACACAGGAGTTTGAGATTGCATTGAGCCAAGAGGGTAGAGGATGGATCCCATTGAGTGGCAGAGCCAAGGTGCGTATTGGGGAGCAGCAAATATTTGGTCTGAGATGGTGGCTGGGAGAATCTTTCTCTGTCCTGGAAGATGTGATGGTCAGGAAGGAGAAAAGTGGTGGGTGAGGGGAGGATATAATCCCATTTCCTCTATTTAGCGATGTGAATGTTATTAAATGCAAGCGATGAGTAAGGTAGGGCAAATTGTGTCAGAAGAGTGGCTGTTGTGCCCTGGATGCAGCACACTCATTTTTCACCTGTGAGGACGTGCATGCACATCCATGCTGGGCCATTTGTAAGAGGAGATAACTTTTGCCTTGTGTATTTTGTCACCTTGCGGGGGCAGTGGCATTGTCTGATAAGTGTGTGCAGTGTGCATGCAGGTGCTTGGTGTTTGATTGCTATGTTCAAGTGTTGTCTGTTTTGAGTAATTTCTTGTCTTGAAGGGTTGATGAACCAACCTGCACAGGAGGGGAATTAGCTTCAGCCATTTGTAGCATCATTGTTACTGTTCTGAACTGTGCTTCCCCTCCTTGCAAAGTGGTTGGTGTGGTAGCTTCTTCCCATGTCTCAACTAGAAAAAATGGATCAACTTTCAATTGGCAGAGGGGCAGAGCAGTAGCTGAAGAGGGAAGAGTGGTTTGGGGGAAACCAGCTGCAGGATGAGAAGGGTGGTGACTGTCTACTGGTGTTGGTCTAGCATGTGCTCCAGTTGCATAAGATAGGTTAAGAGTGAGAGATAGACAAAGGAATCTTGAAATCTTCCTTCAATATTTGCCAGCTAACAGAATGGTGGGATTATCATACCAATTCCTGGGATTATTTATGTTTCTTCAAGATTACAGCATTGTTCAGACTTCTTTTTTTTTCCCCGCACTTTTTTTTGTGCCTTAAAAAAAGTCTAGCTATGTGGGCTGGAATAGCTCTGAAATGCAGCCAACTGGCAGGCTGTAAACTAACTCAAAGCAATAATTTTTTGAAGCTGAAATAGTAGAAATCCTGGGAAAAGCAATGTTTTGCATGCATATCTTGAGATCTGTGGAGTGTGCATGTGTCCATGTGTTCATGCTCGTGGTGGGGGAGGTATTTGTCAGAGCACACCTGCCTGTCTTCTTAATTAGCTAAGTGAGGGTTTGGTTTCCAGTGAGCTCTCTCTGTCCATCCAGCAGGCCCCACGGCTGCCAGTCGCTGCCTCCAGGAATCTGTCAGGGCTCTGCCGTGGCTGGCAGTGCTTGGCAGCTGCTGGTGCCTTGGTCATCACTAGTTCTTGTGGCTTTCCAGCTGGTGTCGAGACCTGCCAGCAACAGTGCCCTGTCAGCAGGGCTTGGCCTGAATGTTTGTCGTCTTCTGCCCCTGCACCAGCCTCGTGTTGGTCAGGCGCTGGTGCTCCAGTCCTTCCTGGCTGATCCCTTCCTGTTGGTGAGACCCTCAGCATTTTCCCCTGCCACATTGTTTGAAAATATTTTACCCTATGTTTGAGATGCATCTGAAGATACTGCCACTTACATATATTCCATAAATTTTTCTTGTTCTGACAAGAGCATGACCTTTTAAGATGTGGATCATTCTTGCCTTTATTGCAAAGCATCTTTTTTCTTTCTTTTCTCCAGTGTTCCTGAAGTTTTCTATTTGTACTAATGACTTGACATCCAAACAGGTCAATACCTTGCTGATTTGTTCTGATATGTGTACTCAGCAG